>NC_041393.1:102220664-102232968 GCF_002162155.2 Triticum dicoccoides
TAAAAAAAGCACTGCCTAAGTCTAATGTTTACGTGTACTAGTACGGTTTTCTTTTAAGTTTGACCAACCTCATATAAAACTAAAGTAAGCTCCCATACGCGCACTCATCAATATGCCGCCGCCGCCGTTGCGCATGCCGGCGCGCGCCTGCTCCGGCCAACAATTTCTCGCCCATCACTGCCGTGTCGCCGCCATCCCTGTGTCATGAAGCCGAAGGCTCACCCGCTCACGTCGTCTGCAGTCCCTCCTCTCCATGCCGCCACACTGCCAAGCACGCGAGCAGCTGGTGGAGCCGCGTCTATGCATGCAGCGTACGAAGAGGAGGACGAGCGCGTGCTCCAGCACGACGGCGAGGAGGAACTAGCGTGTCATTGTCGTCTCCGCCCGCGCGGAGGAGGCGCGCATGGTGGCTGTCGCGGCGGAAGCCGGTCGCGCGCGCGTCGAGCCCGCAAACCGGGTGCGGACGCGGAATCTACCTTCGAGACCTTGAATGCCACATGGATCCTGCAATTTGAAGGAGCAATTTGGGTCAGTCAACTCATGTGAGCCATTTGATGCAACATGGATGGCTAGAAGGGCTTCTTCCACCTCTTCTGCCGTCTTCTTCCTTCGCTCCGTCGAACTTCTTTCACAAATCGACTGACCCAAATTATACTACTAGTACGAATGTATTAAGTACAGTGGGAACACGAAGGTGCGAGCAGTAGTACCAACTACAAGAAGAACAGTAGTAAGACATAGTACTAGTACTACTCTACGTACTAAACAGTTGAAATAACGAGAAAGAACATAAACATAGTTCTGCTGGGCCTCAGCACAACACACCCTTGAAAATAAACTAAGCAACTAGTCAGCTTGACACTACAGTAGAACCCTGGATGAGCGACGGCACTGCCACCTACTCGGAGTCTGAGTCCACGTCCTCGGCTTCATCCTCGTCCCTCTTCATCTTCCTCTTCGCCGACGCTTCTTTGCTTGAACCGGACACTGGGCTCTGCTTCTTCATCCAACCCATGTAGATATTTAAACAAAGGTAGGCATCCATTGCTGCGTACAAGATGTGATCTTCATCTAATGTCTTCGACTCCCATGCATGATGAAACTCGTGATGAGGTTTCTTCAGTTTAGCGTACGAATGATCAATCATGGTTGCTGCCAGGGTCAGCATTGAAGGTTGAGAGGAGGACACCAGGCTTTCCTTCTGGAGATCGAAGGGCTGGCCTACAACGAGACCTATCCGATGCAGGACTTCTTTGTCGTTCTTAAAGCCTACAGTAACGAATTTCACTCTTTTGTCCTTGAGGAAGTTCTTAAAATCCTGGCACTCAATGTCGGCATGGCATATGTGGTAGACCAAGCAAACGTTATGTACACAAACCTGGATCACGACGGGCTTCTTCCTCTCTTCGTCCTTTAGATCCTTCTCTCGTCCCAGGACTGTGGTGTACTCAACATCTAGCCCAGCGACCCACTCATCCGTTGAACTGTTGAACATGCGTAGGAAGCGAGCAAGCCATGCTTTCACCGTCGCGGATCCACGTGTGTAGATGACGATGAACTGATCGCCGGTGATGGCTCTAACCTGGTACTCAGCGGCGACCATGGAGATGTGGGAGGCCATGGATTTTGGAGGAGGGTTAGGAGAAGTTGAACTGTTGTACCCCGCAAAAACTGGGAGCGAACTAATGTGAAAGGACGGGACGACTGGGAGCAAACTGTTGTGAGGTAGAAGACGGGGACGAGTAGGGTGTGCGAACGGCGTCGGGTTGCTGGCTTGCCCGGTGGATAAACGGCTGCAAGCCCCCAAAGAGTTCTTGAGAACTATGCGGGACCCACTAGATGTCATGTCTACTAGACCCATATCGTAGGCCTGACGGTATAGCTTCTGCCTGTTCGCACGCCATGCCGGCGCGTGGATGTAACTTCACTTAATTCCGTCAACTGCCACGCCTCCCATGACCTTCGCCTCCCTCACGCGGTCGTGCCCTTTGAGACTTCGACCGGCTAAAAATGAGCAATTTTTTTTGCCTACTCCGCATGCATGATACTCCCTCTGGTCCTTTTTACTCCCGTCAACCGTTTGCAAAGTGTTTGACCAAATATATACTTTTTTTAAACACCACCTTATATTAATTAACCAGCCACACCAGTACACTCATTTCATACAATATTCACCACACAGGGCGGTACATTATTTACAAGAATACCATCTAATCTATTGTCAAAGCTATACTTAGCGATTAAGTGTGCCACCTTATTGGCCGAACGGCTAATCTTTGACAATTGAAGATTGTTGATCAACTTCGAGATGCTCAACGCTTTCATCTTCAGGTCACGCATAGCAGACATGTCATAGTCCCCCGATGCAAGAGACGCTACCACAAAAGCGCAATCAGTCTCTAAAATACAGGATTATGAAGACAAATACCTATGTAGAGACCGGCAATGCAAGCCCTAAGCTCCGCTTCCTCCATGCTTTGACAGGCATCAATGAAATCCCACGACCAAATTTATACTAAAAATATCAATATCTACAATACTGATTATAATGAGTATAAGAACTACGTTTTATAATGAGTGTAAAAATATTGATTTGACATTGTGAATGTTGATACTCCCTCCGTCTAGGTGAGTAAGTCATCTTAGGCTGTGCACCGTGACCAAGGAGGAGGGGAAAACGAGAGACATTAATGTTTATTTGCTAATTAAATAGTATTGCATGCAATGAACTAACCATTGCATGTCATGTTTGATAGTCTCAGGTCATTAAAAGCATGCACACCCTCATCTCTTATTGGTTGATATGTCAAGAAACAAGAAACGAGGTAGAAGTTAATGCACCGCGCCTACGTGTTTTGGGATTATTTGGTTTTCGTAAGATGACTTACACACCTAGCTATTAGAGTACCACTACCTCCCTTCTAGTTTAAAGGGCTCGACTCAAAAATTTCACCTACTCTTAGCAAGATAGTAGAGGAGGTGGAATAGTTTTTGAAGTCTGCAAAAGTACTCAACTAATGCTGTCGTTCTTCACAAAAAAATGTGTTTACCAATGCATGCATGAACACTAGTTAGTCTAACCCCCCTCTCTTCTTTAATTCTTTGCCACATCAGCATGTTTGCTATTCCCGTGTACCAGCTAAGATACCACCATGATGGCCAACCTTAATCATCGCATGCAATAATTTAGTGCACCTTGAAATATGAACATGTGTGGGGCGTGTATGTTTTTAATGACTTGAGACTATACCTAGCCTGACATGCAAGATGACTTATTATGCACCGTTCCCCATACCTGCAGGAAGCCCGTTCGTCTCCAAATCTTTTCCTCTCCATGTGTGGAAACAATATGCCTGCCAAACTCTCCTTCTCCCTCCGGCGGTCCCACCACTCCACCCCATGTGAAAAAATCTGCATGCATGACTCTCCTCCCCCCACGCTCGTCCAATCCGTTGTGACCAACAATATTTCCACCCCTTCGCTCCCCCGTAATTTACTCCAACAAATATGGCCGCATAGCTTTTACTTAACTTCAGGTGCATTGGGTGACTGACATACGGGCCCAGCAGTGTACTGGCCCACATGTTAGTGACGCAACTGGACCTGCAGTTAAGTCAGTGCAGCTCAGTCCATATCTTACGTAGGTGTGCCATTGCTCGCTATAAATACTGCGCTTCCCATGACATCGCTATCTCCTTCCCCTCACATTCACGTTCATCGCTATCTCCTCCCCCTCCCTCTCACATCGACCACCATGGCATCTCCCCTCCCAAGCCCTAGGAGCCCCTCGCTGCACCGCGCGGACGGTCACGCGTCGCCTTTCCGTTCCTCACCGCCACTAGTCGAGGAGGACGCATCGGCGTTCCGGTCCTCGCCGCTATGCGACACGTCGTCGTTCCGTTCTTCGCCGCCACTAGTCGAGGAGGACGCGTCGGTATTCCGCTCCTCGCCGCGACGCGACGCGTCGCCATTCCGTTCCTCGCCGCCACTAGTCGAGGAGGACGCGTCGTCGTTCTGCTCCTCGCCGCGACGCCTCGAGGTGGACGCGTCGGCGTTCTCAATCTCGATGGCACGCGCGTCGGAGGATGCGTCGGCTCCCCGCTACGAGGAGAACGCCGCGCCGCCCGCCGAGCCCCCCAGCCTTGAGGAGCTTTGGAAAGAAATGGATGTCACCTTGTGGGAGGCTTTGCCTCTAGCAAGCGCGCCAAAATAGAGGCGGAGAAGAAGGCCGAGGAAGAGAAGCGCACCGCGCAACAAGCTTTCTAGGAGATCTATGTCATGTCCGAGAGAGTCAAGCAATTGGTTCTTTGGCAGAAGGCTCGTGCAAGGGCCGTGAGGGTGGCGGAGGACGCCCGTGCCGACGCCCTGAGTGCAGTCGGGCCCAAGCGCCTCATCTACGCTTGGCGGTACGTGGACCGGGTGCACGCTTCCAGCCAGGAGTACCTGTTGGCGCCGGATCACCACACCGGTGAGATCGCGCTCTTCCGTCGGCAAGCCGCCAATCATCACCTCGCGAGTTGCGAGGCTGAGGAAGAGGCGTTGTGTCGGCGCGCTAGGAAACGACCGCGCACCAGGGCACTCGTGGCGCGACGCAAGCGCTCCTGCGAGCGTCGTGGCTTTTAGGAGTATAATTTTTGTTTCGTAAGGCGATCTCATTAGTTTTGGGACGCAAATGATAAATCCCGAACATTTAGGAATTTTTAGCGTCCTTAATTAAGTATGTAAAAGGGAAAGTTTGGAAACATTGTGTATTATTACGCATTTTGCAAGTACGTGCATATAGCACAAACTTTACTATATACTATCGGACTACACGTCTCTCTTGATATATGCTTGCAGACTATGCTACTCCCTCCGTCGAGGTCAATAAGTCATCTTTGGTTGTGCACGGTGACCAAGAAGGAGGGAAGACTTGTACACCTAGACGGAGGGAGTACTACTATTACTTATGTACGTGCAAATGCACATTTGAACATTACGATGCGGTTTTTGTAAAAGTGGAAAAACAGCACTAGTCAAGCTTGTGAAACGATTCAATGCAAAACAAATGCAAAAATGCTCGTTTGATTGTTTACTTTTAGCTTCCTTCTCTGTGGTTATTTCTCTGTGCACCATGACCAAGGAGGAGGAGAAAACGAGAAACGTTAATGTTTATTTGCTAATTAATAGTATTGCATGCAATGAACTAACCACTGCATGTCGGGTTTGATATCTCAAGTCATTAAAAGCATGCACACTATTTATCTCTTATTGGTTGATATGTCAAGAAACAAGAAACGAGGTAGAAGTTAATGCACCGCGCCTAAGTGTTTTCGGATTATTTGGTTTTCGTAAGATGACTTACACACCTAGATGCACCGCGCCTAAGTGTTTTGAGTAACATTTTATTAGTTAAATATTTGGTCAAAATTTAGCACAAATTACAATGGTGAGGAATAAACCAGGACGGAGTAGTAGTTTAGAAGACTAATGATCAACATTTAACTTGATAATGCGTATTTTATTTAGAAGAACAGGGAGGCTCCTCCCCAGTTCCATTATCAAATGAAACCCAAAGTGTCTTACATCAGCTCACTATGAGGAGCAGTTCAAAGGAAGGACTGCGGCGAAAGCCACTCAAGTTTAATGACAAGCTTACAGAATCAAAAGCGGCAAAGACACGGGCCATAAGCGCCCACACACACCCTACATGTTTTCTAAGTGCACTTGATAATGCGTATGTCCAGGTGAACCTCCTTGGAGTCCCCGTGCACCGAGTCAGCGGGTAAAGGATAGAACGGATGCCATGGGTTTTCCAAGTCCACATCGGCGGGATAGTCCCAGCTCCTCAGATTCCAAGTCTGTCCGATGAGGCCGGTTTTGCCGCCCACGTGACCCGGAGGGGTAACATTGACCTTGCACCCGTACATCTGCCTCGTGTCAGTGTCAGCGTCAGCAGCGACGCCCCTGACGCACGCTACAAAGACGGGGCGGCGGCCTGCGTGGGCCTCGCCGGTGCTCATGATCAAGAGGAAGACGCTGTCGTCCTCCTCCGAGACTAGCAGGCGGCGGTGATCCTCCAGCGACTCCAGCATGGTGAACCGGTAGCACGTGTCGTACTTGATGTTCTCCGCCAAGGGCCAGTAGTGACCGCTGCACACATCCGTGAGGTGATGCACCATGTTCACTGGCGAGCCACAAAACAGCATCGGGCACTCATAGCAGTGGACGAAGGGCTCCTTGGAGGCATCGACCAGGCCGTCCATGAAACGGGAGTGGCTGTAGGGGACGTTGCGCCAGTCTCTATCTCTACAAGTACTTTTTTTATAACAAATCGAATAGTGTTGCGCCGTGTGCTGCACGCCCGGCTGAACACGCCGCCTCGCCTCCATCATCACCAACTAAGTCTTTATTAGGAGTAGGAGTAGAGAAAAAACCGAGTTGGTGATGATGGTGTGCCGTGCAATGCACGGGCATCTTGCTATTTTTTGCATATAAGTCCAAACACCACGTAGACACGGTCTTTGAGCACGGTTCGTAGTCGTTCCACGATCGGGCATCAAAGTTTGTAACTATTTTAGATTAGAATATACTACTCCTCCGGTGCTAGTAGTAGAGCAGAGTCCTACTCTACTACTCTACTCTAGCAAGCTAGGGCATAGTACTGTAGTAGGTACTGTAGGGAGTACCAGTACTGTGATCACTCAAGCAAGGTTTCTGGCATCGATATGACCGTACGCTGCTGGTATGTGTCTCGTAAGTCAAGCGGCATGCTGTAGTCATCATCACCTGTCCACTTCCCGTAGCACATATTCGCTTCTCCATCTTTGTCCGCACATAATCTCGTCCAAGCTTCCATCCCCGCTAAGGCGCCTCCCCCCCCCCTCGTCTGAAACCCAAGCACTAACAATGGCAGAACCGAGCAGCGTCCGCCGAAAGAGTGGCTGGAATTCGCTCCCCATAGAGGTAATCAAGCTCATTGTTTCGCGTGTGGACAATCTCAGTACCATGCCGCTCGCCGCGTGCTCGTCGGGGCTGTACCATTTACTCAAAGCCCTCAGGCCAGAGCTTTTTAAGCCAGCTCCTTGCTTGCTGATGCCGCCTGATCTTCAGAAACGGCGTGTCACGCAGCATAACGATCGTAGGGTGGCGAGCATCAACCCCCTTCACTGTGATCCGATCCCCGTCAGCCTCAGCTACATTAACGGTATGTACTGGGTTGGCATGAACACGTCTTGGATGGTGCTCGTCGACGGTCGCGGTAGCTGGATGCTCGTGGAGGTCTACACCCGGCGATTGATCCCCCTTCCTTCGATTAACACTGCACTGCTTTGGCACCGCGGCCCAGAATACTCAAAATCTTACAGTAGCCAACATGATACCAAGTTTGATTTGCTCAAGGTTGTAATCTGCCAAGTGCCCACAAGATCTGGGAATTATAAAGATTTCAGGCTAATTGCGTTCTTCAACCGCGGTCTCGCCTATCAGACAGGTCACTGCGGTAAGTGGATAAATCTGCACGTCCATCGTAGGATCATACATCCTCCATGGTTCTCTGATGCCATTGAACACAAGGGCTTCATTTACGCTGTCGACTCCTTCTATGGCTGGACGTATTGCTGGCCTACTCCAGTCATCTCTACAAACGGCTGTTACAGCAGTATGTTACTTTCCTATGATATCATGATGGCTTGCTTATATTACTGTCAACATTTACTGAAAAAATATTCATGCTCATAACATATTGTTCTTAAGATTGACTAAATCAAGAGCCCTTTTTTATTTGACACCAACTTGATATGATGTTGTAGGCCGCCTGGTGTCCCTACCCTTCCTAATCCCAGAACATTTCAAAGAAAAGCGGCATGGCAGTTGCAGGTGGTTCCTGGCTCGATCAGACGATGGCGAAAGATTGATGATCGTTCGCACGTACCGGACGTGTTGTTTCGTGGAATACAATCACAGTCACTACAAGGTCTTTGAGCAGGATCCCAGCTTCTCTGGGCCTTCAGGAATTTTTGACTGGAGGCTGGTAAGTAGCCTTGGCACACGCTCTCTATTTGTCGGACTGAATTATCCGATTAACCAGGAGATAACCGACGGCAAGGATCATGATGGCAGCGCGGTTTCGTTCATCAGGCAAAACTGTGTGTACACAGCGTACCATGCGTCTCTGCATGCACCACACCCTGATATGTGTCGCCACACTCTGCAGCCCAAAGTAAGAGAGAGGGTCGCAAGTATCAGACTTCGACCTGCTGGCTGGAGTTTCCCTCGTCAGGCACCCATCTGGTTCAAGCCGTCAGCCAATCTCCACAGCTTAATAAATAGTAACGTCTAATTGAGCCAGTTAGTTAGATGCGTACACTTGGTGTAGTAGGATCTTTATTTAGTTTGATGCATACACTTGTTCTTTTTTGGTAGCCCTTTTGTAATGATGGCTGATGTTTGGTTTGGAAGAGAGAGCTGTGTCTTCACTCTTCTGGCCTGCTTACTGCTTCTGTTGCACCCCCATCCCTGGTTGCTGCTGCTGCTGTTTTCAATGTACAATCAGTACTATATTTCGTCTGTTGGTTGAATATAAATGTGTTGTTAGAATGACAAACACAATGTTTTATAAGTCGTTGCACGGTTCGATCCTTTAGTACCCCGTACCATACGTAGCTCATACTATTTTTCGTACGGAACACATTTTCCACTTCTTGATAACATGCAGCCCACTGATGAAGGCCCAATAGAGAAGCCCATAATTAACTGGAAGGGACGCTCTCACATGAATCCGGCCCAGGTACATGCTCATGGTCCGCTAAACATAAATAAGTAAATAAATAAATAAAGCTAAATGCTCATGCACCAGTTCTTTGGGAAAATAGGTAGCCCAATATTTCTTTTTGAAGAATACCCAAGCTAGGCCTATTTGTTTTCTCCGAATTACTAGGCTGTAAATCTTTCAAGACGAGCAAATGGGATATTAGTTTTTTTTGAATTTTGTTCTTCACTGATATTTTATACGTATTTCATTGGATTTAACATGACATAGTACTAACTTATTTTTAAATTTGTTTTAGTATGGCTATTAATTTTTGGATTAAGAATATTTCGTTCCCCAGCAAAAATTTCCCACATATTTAGTTAATTTTTTGACCCTAGTACTGACTGGAAAATGGCCGGCAATTCTAAAAATGGAAAACGGGCTGCAATAAATTCCATATGAATTATAAAATGAGTAAAAATTATAAAAATAATAGCAAATGGGCTGTACACGCCATAGATTTCGAGGCTGACTTGTTTACGCAAGGCTTTGTCAGTGAACACATGATTCTAGCCGTCGTGCTTCTTCAATCTCTGATCTTCCTCCTCCAGCCGCCTAAACTAGCGCCGGCGGGACTGCCTACTCCCTCCTCTTGTGGCCCGCTGTGATGCCGCGCAGGCTTCCCCGGCCCACCCTACTCCCTCCGCTGGCCTGGCCGCACGCAATCAACTGCCTCCTTATTACGCGAAAAAAATGATTCCTCCCACTGACATCTGGGGCGCACCGGTTGGGAGGCTGACCTGTGGGCCTACTACGTTGACGCGTACGCAGGGCTTGTCAACTTATTCAACAAACGATTCTAGCAGCAGTAACCGTTGGATTTGAATCGAATGGTCCTGCTGCTTCTTCAATCGCTACTCTTCTTGCACCAGCCGCCCAAACCAGCACCGGGGAGACCGCCTGCTCCTGCCTCCAGTGGCCGGCTATGCTACCGTTGAGGCCTCATCGCCCCCTACTACTCCCACTGCTAGCCAGGCCCTGTGGCAACGACAGCCTCACACCGCAGCCGAACCAGTGAACCCTGGTACTCCTCTCCGCGTGGGCATACACTGTCGCGTCTTCCCTGGCTCCGCGCCGTCCCCTTCCTAGGCCTCGCCGTCGTCCACCGCCTTGGTGCTCTCGGTGCGGCATGGTCAATGTGGTCAACAACATTCCATCGGGAGAGTACTGTACGTGTAGAGGCTGACAGCTGGGTCCATAGCCACAGCCCAGTTTTTTGTGATTTGCCAAGTAAGTCGCTTTCTAAGGCCTGTTGGGCTGCAAATCTTTCAAGACAAGGAGAGCTTTCATTCGGCTGGCCGAGAAAATGGCCCATCAGTAATGAGAAATGGGATGTACATTTTTAAAACACATCAAACCGGCAGTTAGTTTCAAATATCTTTTTTTCATTTCGAGATTTTAAATTACATTAATTTTTATGCATGGAGAATTTGTTGGATTTTATATTGATATACATTTATTTTTAAAATCAGTTTGAATGTGAGTTGAAATTTTGGGATTAAAAACAGTTCGGACCGCATCGAAATATGCAAAATTTCGTATAAGTTTTTAATCGTGGCCACAATATGGACTGTAATGCTAACAAAAAGAATACGGGCTCCAAAGAAAACCTTAAGAATTAGCAAATGGGCAGTAAATTATTAAAAATAATGGCAGATGGGTTGTATGCTCTTTTCCACAGATTTGAGGCTTTCCTAAAAAAAGGTTGACGCACAAGCAGTGACTATTGGATGGCCATCCAACGGCCGTCGTGCTTCTTCAATCTCTGCTCTTCCTGCTCCAGCCGCTCAAACAAGCGCCGGCGGGACTGCCTGCTCCCTCCTCCCCGCGGCCGGCTCTGACAGCTCGGACCCACCAGTTATATCTTCGTACGCAAGGAAGTGCCTCCTTATTGCGCACAAAAAAATGAATACTCCCCCTGTTAGCTGGGACCCAGTATAGTGGCAGGCTGACTTGTGGGCCTACTAAGTTGACGGGGACGAAGGGCTTTGTCAACTTAGTCAATATGTACTATTCTAGCTCCAGTGACCGTACGATGTCCATCCAACGGCTGTAGTGCTTCTTCAACCTCTGGTCTTCTTGCTCCAGCCGCCCAAACCAGCGCTGGTCGTGCCTCGTGCTCCTGCCTCCCGTGGCCGGCTGCAATGCGGCGGAGGCATCACCGCCTCCTACTACTCCTACCGCTGGCTAGGCCATCCCTCTACTCACCCACACCCCCCTGTTATTCTGCGACGACGGCAGCCTCACACCGCAGCGAACCAGTGAACCCTCGTACTCCTCTACGCGTGGGCATCCACTGCCGTGTCTTCCCCGGCTCTGCGTCGTCCCCTTCCTAGGCCTCTCCATCGTCCACCTCCCTGGTGATCTCGGCGCGGCGTGGTCAACGTGGTCAAGGAACGGCTTCCATCGGACGTGGACTATATGTGGAGAGGCTGACAGCTGGGTCCACGGCCGCAGCAAGGAAGTGCCTCCTTATTACGTGCAAAATAATTATTCCTCCACCTGACAGCGGGGACCCACCGGACGGGCCACCATATTTAACGAAAAAATGTTTCCCCCTGACTGCTGGGACCCACCAGCTACACCTTCGCACGCAAGGAAGTGCGTCCGGACAAAAAAAAACGATTCACCCCCCTGACTGCTGGGACCCACCAGCTACATCTTCGCACGCAAGGAAGTGCGTCCGGGCAAAAAAAAATGATTCGCCCCCTTGACTGCTGGGACCCACCAGCTACATCTTCGCATGCAAAGGAAGTGCGTCCGGGCAAAAAAACGATTCGCCCCTCTGACTGCTGGGACCCACCAGCTACATTTTCGCACGCAAGGAACTGCCTGACAGTCGGGACCCACTTGGTCGAAGTGTACGTGGCGTTGTCATTCTGGTCGCGAAATTGTACGTACATATATATTGGTCGATGTAGAGGCGTGCACGTGTCGTAGTAGAGGCGCGTACGTGTCGTAGTAGAGGCGCGCACGTAGCATGTACACGTACGTACAATGGCCAGGGTGCAAGAAAGAAAATACGGCCATGTATGTGTACATACGGGCGAGGTCTCGAACGCCTAGTCGCGCATACGTACGGTGAGGGCTCGTGTTCATGGGGAGGCAATGGAATGCGTCGGGTTCATGGGGAGGCAACGGAATGCGTCGTGTTCATGGGGAGGCAACGGAACGCGTCGTGTTCATGGGGAGGCAACGGAATGCGTCATGTTCATTGGAAGGCAACGGAACGCGTGGGAGCCAACCGGCCTGGACGGAACAGGCGATGGAAACGAGGCCTGGCGTACCACAGAACGGAGGAAACGGACCTCCTACGGTCGAAACGGAGGTCCTATTGATCGGGAGGGGTGTGGCGTACCGCAAAACGGATGAAACGGACCTCCTACGGTCGAAACGGGGGTCCTGTTGATCGGGAGGGGTGTGGCGTACCGCAAAAGGACAAAACGTACTTGTGTTGGAGTGCTACGGTCGAAACAGGGGTCCTGTTCATCGGGAGGGGTGTGGCGTACCGCA
>NC_041393.1:102233533-102260467 GCF_002162155.2 Triticum dicoccoides
ATCGGCTTCAGTTAGCAGCAGTAGCGAAGGAATCGCTCCATCGGGTTCAGTTAACAGCCATCGATCGATCGCTCGGGTTCAGTAACGCGTAGCCTGCAGTGCAATCGCTCGGGTTCAGTTAGAGCCCAACGCCTCGCACACACATGCGTACGTACGAGAGAAACGCGCATCGCTCCGCCCCCGACCTCCCACTGTAACCGGCAACTCCCCAAAATTTTCCTCCCCCTCGCTTCTACCACGGTTTTTTCGTCATGGACGGCACAAAGAATGTCATGCAGCTGCGTCTCCGGCCCGCCCAGGACGAAAAGCCCATTTTCTGTCATGATTTTTTGTCATAGAAGTAGGAGCCCACCACATCTATGATCATACCGGGTTTTGTCACAATTATCGTCATAGAAGTGTCATATGTATGACAGAAAAAAAATTCGTTCGGCCCAAAATGTCACGGATGTGTCTTTTTTTTGTAGTGTCCCTAACCAGACGTACAGTTGTCACAGCAACAGGAACTGGTCGAACAAACCTCGGTCCTCCCGAAACTACTGGTTCTATCTCTCACTTCTCTTTTACTTACAGTTTGTCTTCGTGAAGTCATTGTCTGCTTGCATTATCTATTTGACTTCACTATGTGACTACTTGTCCTGATTGGATTCATACTATCTTCCATCCTGATCTTTACTACCTAGCTGCTAATAGTCTTCGTGCTTTCACTTCATTGAATACTTGACTATGGCTTGTCTAGTGTAGTCAACCTTCCGCTGCATACGAATAGTGTCATTTTTATTGTCTGTCTTTGAAACTCCCATGTTTTGAAGACTTCCATAAAAATCGCCTATTTAACCCCCCCCCCCCTAGTCGATAACTAGCCCTTTCATGCACTGCATGCACCGCACCGAGCTCACCCGCACGCGCCGCCGCCTCCGCTCGCCGTCGACGTGTCTCCGGCCATGCAATGGCCTGGCCGACATGTCTGCCTTGCTCACCTCACCACGTAGAGCATGTAGGAGCTAACCCCCACGCCGCCACGCCCGTCGTAGCAATGACCTCGAGCTCACCGGACCTCTGGCAGCCGCCAAGGTCGTCGTCGGTGACGTTCCTAGGCCAGATAAGGTGGCACCCATGGGAATACCGTGCGTGAGGCCTCAAAGTGGTATGATGTGTTACATGCTACATCGGTGTGACTTAGGATCGGTATGCTGACAGCATTATATTATGGCCTTTTTTAAAAGAAAATGGCGACTCCAAGGGTGAGGACCAGCAGGATCACCAATCTTTCGAGCAACTAGTCAATCACCAGATGATTTAAAAGACATGTTTATTCACCTCATCTCAACCCACTAGAGTATCATTCAATTGCTTACGAGCTACAACACTGCATTCAATAAATATAAAAAAGAGAAAAAGGGTGAAACCCATTTACAATTAAACTACCTCCCATGTGATCTTAGAAGTGTCAATGTATCTAATGTTGAAATACTTGAGTGCCTCTGTTGCCCCTTCATTGGTTCTGAAACCAATAAATGAAAGATGCATGTTCTTTCCATCCCTGTAAACACGGAAAGCCAATCAATTTACATATAGTCTTCATGCTACAAATGCAATTTCATTACTCAAAATAGACGGCTACATATGGTGTGGTTCAAGTCAGGTTCATGGTGATTGCATTACAGAGTGAAGTGCAATGGAAGCCATGTCAGGTTTGAACATGCAAGAAACAAGTACCCCTATCGACACTACCTACTACTCCCTTGTGAAAAGACAGAGAAGGAGAGATGGTGGCTTACCAACGGGCAAGAGGAGACGTCATGCATCTCCATGGCTCCACCCCCACCTCATCCCCGTCCTCCGCAAGCTTCAGATCAATGGTGTCATGGGGCATGTCTAGCGCGACCATGATCTGGGACTGGAGGCGCAGCGTGACCTGATCAGAGAGTGGAGGTGCATCATGACCTGATCCTCCTTGTTGCGGGCAAGGGCGGGGAGCCAGGAGACGTTATGCCCGCCGCGCGGTCCTGACACAAACATGCCGCCGCTGGCAGGCGTTAGCATCGCCGTGAGGGAGAGGATAGGAGGTCGCCGGTGGTGTGTGTCGGTGTCAAAACCGGCGGATCTCGGGTAGGGGGTCCCGATCTGTGCGTCTTAGGCTGATGGTAACAGGAAGCAAGGGACACAATGTTTACCCATGTTTGGGCCCTCTCGATGGAGGTAAAACCCTACTTCCTGCTTGATTAATATTGAAGATATGAGTAGTACAAGAGTAGATCTACCACGAGATCGTAGAGGCTAAACCCTAAGAGCTAGCCTATGATGGTATGATTGTAATTGTGATCGGCCTTCTAAGGACCATCCTCTCCGGTTTATATAGACACCGGAGAGGGCTAGGGTTTACATGGAGTTGGTTACAAGGAAGGAAATATAATATCAGGATCGCCAAGCTTGTCTTCCACGCAAAGGAGAGTCCCATCCGTACACGAGCTGAAGTCTTGAGTCTTGTATCTTCACGCTTCAATAGTCCGGACGATGTATATAGTCCGGCTGTCCGGATACCCCCTAATCCAAGACTCCCTCAGTAGCCCCTGAACCAGGCTTCAATGACGATAAGTCCGGCGCACAGTCTTGTCTTCGGCATTGCAAGGCGGGTTCCTTCTCCGAATACTCCAAGGTTATTATCGAACACGTAGGCCGTGTCCGGATCTGCAAAATGATCTTCACATACCACCGTAGAGAGAATGATACTTCAGCTGACAACTTTTTAAACGACGTGACATGTCCTTACGGTCGGGTCGAACCGTTTTCCCACAACCAGCCACAGCGCGTATTGCGAGGCGGTTTCCTTGACACGTCTTGTCAAAGCAAAGATCGTGTCCCCTTATCATGGGATTCTCATCAATACGGGTATGGGTAATCCCCCCGTGCCATAAATCGTGGCGCTTGGGAAGTAAGCGATTCTCAACAGGCTAGTGGGGAGGCGCACCGCTTTCGTCGCCTCTATAAAGGGATAAGAGTTCACCATTCTTACCCACACCTTCTTCCTCCTCTGCTCACTCTTGCCTCATCAAGCTCCAGCACCCTAGTCCAAGTCTTCTCTACACAGTTAAACATGTCCGGAGCAGGAGGTAAATGGGTGGCTTCCACCGTGAAGGAGAAGAATATCGCAAGTCTTAGGGCGGCCGGATACTTGGCCGCAGACATAGCGCACCGGCTACCAGACGGCGGGCAGGTCATTCCAACTCTAGGACCCCACGAGAGGGTCGTGTTTCTCGCCCACTTCGTCCGTGGACTGGGGTTTCTACTCCACCCTTCGTCCGCGGGCTCATGTTCTACTACGGGCTAGATTTCCATGATCTAGCCCCGAACTTCATCCTCAACATCTCGGTGTTCATCGTCGTAGGCGAGGCTTTCCTCCGCATCAAGCCTCATTTCGGCTTGTGGCTGCAAACCTTCTGCGTGAAGCCGAAGATCGTGAGCGGCCAGCAAGCGGAGTGCGGAGGAGCCATGGTGGGCAAAATGCCTAACGTCACCTGGCTTGACGGCTCCTTTGCGGAAACCGTGAAGGGGTGGCAATCGGGGTGGTTCTACATCACCTAGTAGCGCGACACCGACTGGGTGGCGGCCCCCGAGTTCTGATCTGGAACCCCTATGTGGCTCACCTCTTGGGAACAGAAGGGCATGTTATGGGGCGAATCTACAGAGCTGACCGGACTCATAAATTGCATCAAGGGCATGAAGGACAAGAACATCAAGCTTGTCAACGTGATCCAGGTCATGCTCGTTCGCCGGATTCTGCTGTGCCAAAGGCGGGCATTCAATCTGTGGGAGTTCGTCCCGGCCGAACACCAGACGCTCCAGAGGCTCTACGGCATGAAGCACAAAAACGCGTGGAAGGCGTTGTTCAAGGCCTCCGAAGTACCTCCTCTCATAACCGAGGACCGTGGGCTCCACGCCGCGCGGCATCCTATTCAGGTGAGTACTCGGGCTATCACTGGGTTCGGTTCTTCCAAATATATTCATGCGGAATCCTTAAGTGATTGTGTATATTTGTTCAGGATTATGTGGAGACAGCGGAGCAGATTGATTGTCCGGCTCCACTGCCGGAAATCCCAGCTAATGATCTTCTGACGAAGATGCTGGTCCCGGCGCCCTACAAGGGGCCGGAGAAGAAGGCCGATAAGAAGGCCCCGGGGACCCGAAAGGGTCTCCGACATAAGGTTGCGCAAGCCTCGTCCGAAGAGGACGAGGAAGACTCCTCCCCTGAAGGGGAAGAAGAAGAAGAAGAGGAGGCCGCCCCATCCAGAAAGGATGGGGGCCTGAGATGGCGGACCAGGGGACCAAGAGAGGCCCCCGGCGCAAGGTCGTCATACCCTTGTCGTCTGATGACGACGAGGTAGATTCCTCCCGCGAAAGCGGGGGGAAACAAGAAGAAACTCCACCTCCCCGTACTGGGGGAGAAAAAGAGGAAGGCCGCCTCGGAAGGGGAGACTGGGACGTCCAAGAAGGGAAAGGTGTCCCTTCCGGACTACTCCGCCACCGCCGCCGATAGCGAGGAGGGGTGTCTGCCTAGGAAGAAGCCCCTAGTGCGATCGTAAGTATCCGCACTCCATCGTAATTTTGCTTCATAGTTTTGTTGGAATGCCGAACTTGTATGCAGTCCGGCCAGGGCCCATCCCGAGGTATCGTCTTCGGACGGGTCCTTGAGTGAGTCAGCAATGAACTCACTCCTGACGGCCACTTCTCCTCGGCCTGCGGATGACACGGAGGTGTTGTCCCAAAGGCTCCCAAAGATGGGGGGGTGGCCTTGGAGGCGCCTCAAGGTGGCATTCCAGACGTCGGACTCGCGGGGTTCAAGATCCCCGCGGATCGTGTTGATGAGAGCCACGGTAAGCCGGGCTCTTAGCCGAACACTGTTCCGGAGCCTTCAGTGGTTCCGGACTTAGGCGGGCAGCCCCTCGTTAGGGAGGGAGGGCTGCCTGTATCGAGGACTTCCGTTGCGCCCGAGGCACCGGATTGTCTGCTGGAAGCGCTTTGCGGAGCTTCCCTAGATGAAGAGCACCGTACTCTTATGAGTGCGGTGATTCAAAAGGTTTCGTCCGCCAAGAGCGGACTAACCGAAGCCTGCACCAGCCTCCTAACAGGCTTTGAGGTAAGTAGTAAAAATGTGTGAAATTACCACCCGATAGGTAGTAGCCCCTGATACTTTGTTTGGTGTTCGGAAGGAAAAACCAAATGGAGGGTCAATTATAATCCGCAGGAGTCTAACAGTATGTTTGAATATAAATAAGCAGGCTGTGCTGCTGGCCGCTGCTGCCCGTACGGCCGAAATCGCCGGCCTAAAGCAGGACTTGGAGCGGGCGCAGGGAGAGCTCGGCCTCATGAGGAGGCAGCTCGAGGAGAGCAAAGGTGAATGATTCCCCTCTCTCATATAGTAAAGTATAAATAAAATTGGTTATTCTAACGACGAGGCGTCGTGATTTGGTAACAGAGGCCACCACCAAAGTGGCGTCTCTTAAGAAAGCATTGTCCGAGGCCGAACACGAGGCGGCCTTGGAACACAAGGAGCGCAAAAAGCAAGAAGCCCGAGTGGGCGAAGTACAAGAAGAGCTCCAGGAGCTTGGCAAGAAGTTCGAGTCCGTAGAGCATGAGCTTAAAGCAAAAGAGGCCGAGCTTGCGAAGGCCCTTACGAGTATAAAAGACGCCAAGGCCGAAGCCGAGAGGGCACAGCAGGAAATCCAAGAGGCCAAAAAGATAGCGGCGGGTAAGAAATTCTTTATGCAAAGCAAACATGTGGAGGGGGTGTTTCTTTTACTTACCCGAATCCGGAGCTCTCCAGGGGCATTCGCAGATCTGCCACGCAGCGTATCAGATGCCGAGTTCTATGTGCCCAGGAGGGGAGCTCAACGGAGAAGTTGTTCTGGTCCCAGTATGCTAGGGCCGAACATTCAACGCCTCTGAGTGACCAACTGAAGCGGCTATGAACTCCACAAGGCGGCCGAAGTGGCTATGAAGGATTTCATAGTCCGGATGTGGCCTGGTGAGCCCCTGCCCACCAGCTACTTCGGCCTGATCAAGCGGATGGTGAATGCCTATCCGCGACTGGAAGTCATCAAACGATCCATTTGCATTGAGGGTGCCCGCCGGGCCCTTGCCCGTGCGAAGGTGCATTGGGGCAAGCTGGATGCAGAGAAGCTGGTGAAGGACGGGCTGCCACAGGGCAAGCCGCATAGCATTCCCGAGAAATATTATAATGGCGTTATGAAGGGTGCTCGCCTCGTGGCCGATGGATGTACCAAGGACATAATTTTTGAATGAATTCACTTTTGTCATGTTTGTAATTTAAAGACAAAGTTACTTGCGCTATGTAGCACTTTTGTTATTTAAAATATTACCTTCTGTGCGGCTGTTTATCAAATTCTAAAAGTAGGCCAGTCGTCGGCTTCCGTCCCCATGTAACTAGTACTGGGGTGTTCATGGAAAACTCGGACACTCTTTATCCAAATGTTTGGTCCCTTAAGGAGGTGTCCAGCGCAGCGAACAAGGCAATCAAACTATGCGGCTTTATAACCTTCACTTAGCCATAGAAGTCTACAATTTTAAATTTTGGTGAAGCCCATAGAATCCGGAAGGCTGAATTGGGGCGCTATATACGCCTAGATCGGACGAAGCTGAATTATCGCCTAAAGCGGAAAAATCTTTAAGGATTTTAAGACCTCTCGAATAGCGACCAGCTCTCGCCACATCATGCCGGTCAGTTTTCGGCTTTCTGTACTGAGGTGCTCGTCTGGCAGAACCAGGGCACAATCGCAGTAGTTCTCCCTGCGCTACCTTAGCCGATATAACGGAACGTAAGGCACCAAAACAAGGGAGCCGGGCTATCCCAACTATAGACCCAAGACATGATTCGGAGCTGATGCATATAATGCTATAAGTTCGGGGTGCCGCACTGTTGAAAGTGTTCGGACTTGTCGTGCCATATTATGGGGCGCCATAAGAAGCCCCTGGCAAACTCAACGTACCAAAGTGTACGGATGCAATATTAAAAGACATTTGTAAGAAAAAATGCTCAAATAAGAATAATAAGTTGACGATGTATATGATCTCCCATTGATGAATAATACGTTTAGGTGTATGTTTACAATGAATGCATTAAGCGGAGATAAATAGGATTATTTGACATACCCTATCCAGAGGCAGGCTACGTACAGAGAGATAAAGCAGGTATAACGATCGTAAATAGATTCCTCCTGGGTATTTCCTTTCGTGTGCAAAGCCTGTTGCCTCCTTGGTTTTCTCTCCTATGTAAGTCCAACAATCCAGCTCTTCTGGAGAAGCTGCACTAAAGCAATGTCCTTAAAGGTAAAAGGAAAGGTTACGAGGCAATACCATACTGTTGACTGAGCCACTGCTACGCCTCCGCATGTGCCCATGGTATTTTGAGTGCGTAATTGTGTACGCGTGGCACGAATGCTGCTTTGATGGGATTTGAGCGGAGGACGGACTGCTAGTCGTGCTCTTGGCATGCCTGGTGATCCTGTTGCAGGGTGTTCCGCCCTCGCTTGACGGAGCTTGAGGTTGTCGTCACCGGATTGGTGGTTTGCCGGAGGAGGCCGCATTGTACTTCTGTCGCAAGGGCTGCAGTATGCTCTTCTGTACGGAGAGAGCGGTCCATATTTCCGTTGACTGTTATGACCCCGCGCGGGCCTAGCATCTTGAGCTTGAGGTGTGCATAGTGTGGTACCGCATTGAATCTAGTGAATGCGGTTCGTCCGAGCAGTGCGTGGTAACCACTGCGGAAAGGGACGATATCAAAGATTAGCTCTTCGCTTAGGAAGTTATCCGGAGATCCGAAGACCACTTCCAATGTTATAGAGCCCGTACAATGGGCCTCTACTCCCGGAATTACACCTTTAAAGGTGGTTTTGGTGGGCTTAATCCTTGAAGGATCGATGCCCATTTTGCGCACTGTGTCCTGGTAAAGCAGGTTCAGGCTGCTGCCTCCATCCATAAGGACTCTTGTGAGGTGAAATCGGTCTATGATTGGTTCTAGAACCAATGCGGCTGAGCCGCCGTGACGAATGCTAGTAGGATGATCCCTACGATCAAAGGTGATCGGACAAGCTGACCATGGGTTGAATTTGGGGACGACTGGCTCCATCGCGTAGACGTCCCATAGTGCTCGCTTCCATTCCCGCTTGGGGATGTGGGTGGCGTAGATCATGTTGACCGTTTTCACCTGGGGGGGGTTCTTCTGTCCCCCCATGTTCGGACGCCGGGGCTCTACATCATCGTCGCTGTGCAGCCCCTTGTCCTTGCTTTCGGCGTTTATTTTGCTGGTCTGTTTAAATACCTAGCAGTCTCTATTGGTGTGGTTGGCTGGCTTGTCCGGGGTGCCATGAATTTGGCACAAGCGCTCCAATATACGGTCTAGACTGGACGGTCCCTGATTGTTTCTCTTGAATGGTTTCTTCCGCTGACCGGATTTGGATCCGCTGAATCCGGCATTGACCGTCGTGTCTTCAGTGTTGTCGTCGGTGTTCCGTCGCTTGTGTCTGTTGCGCCGTAGCTTGCCGTTATTGTCATGGACATCTGACGTGCCAGAATGTGGCGTAGTCCTGCTGCGAGCCAACCAACTGTCCTCATCCGTGCAAAAGTGGGTCATTAGTGTCGTGAGAGCTGTCATAGACTTGGGTTTCTCCTGGCCGAGGTGTCGGGCGAGCCACTCGTCACGGGTATTATGCTTCAAGGCCGCCAGGGCTTCGGTGTCCGGACAGTCGACTATTTGGTTCTTTTTAGTTAGGAACCGAGTCCAGAATCTCCTAGCTGTTTCTCCGAGCTGTTGAGTAATGTGGCTCAAGTCATCGGCATCCGGAGGTCGCACATATGTGCCTTGGAAGTTGTCAAGAAATGCATCTTCCAGGTTTTCCCAACTGCCAATGGAATTTGCGGGCAGGCTGTTTAGCCAGTGCCGGGCGGGTCCTTTGAGCTTAAGGGGAAGATACTTGATGGCATGTAGATCATCTCCGCGGGCCATGTGAATGTGAAGAAGGAAATCTTCGATCCATACCGCGGGGTCTGTTGTGCCATCGTATGATTCGATGTTTACGGGTTTGAACCCTTCTGGGAATTCATGATCCATTACTTCATCGGTGAAGCAGAGGGGGTGTGCGACGCCTCTGTGCCGGGCTATGTCGCGACGCAGTCCGGCTGCGTCTGACTGGTTATATTCGGCCCGGCCGGATTTGTTGTTAGTGTATCTGGTATGACAGTCATCGTCATGTGTTGCGGCGCGCCCCCGTGATCCGTAGATCGATCTTGGTTGTCCTGCGGCGTTATCCAGTTTATCACGCAGGTCCTGAGTATTGCCCCGGGCTGTAGTAAACTGGCGCGGGGGTGCGGGCTGGTATTCGGGCTGATATGTCATTTTATCCCGGCCTCGAGGCGGCCGGTCAGCCGTGTGGCGCTCGAGTCCATATTCCTCGGCTGCCAGGACTTCTGTCCATCTATCTGTGAGCAGGTCTTGATCAGCTTGAAACTGTTGCTGCTTCTTCTTCAGGCTTCTCGCAGTGGCAATAAGCCGGCGCTTGAAGCGCTCCTGCTCCGTGGGGTCCTCGGGCACGCCGAACTCGTCGTCGCCGAGGCCAATCTCGTCTTCGGAGGAAGGCATGTATTTGTCCTCCTCCGGATACCCGTCCGTCGCCTGTTCGTCTGGGTTGTCCTGCCCATCTTCCTGCTCGACTTGCTCGAAGGCGGGCTGTTCGGGGTTGTATTCATCGTCGGCACCGTCCGGATTGTTTTGGTCTCCGGTGCCAGTATTGCCTTGGCGGGGCTTGGAGCGGCGCTGGCGACGCCCATGCTTTGCTTTTTTCTTGGAGGGGTTATCCTTCGTTGCCTCATCGACATTGGTTTCTTTTGGAGTGTCGACCATATATATATATCGTATGAAGAGGTGGCTGTCCACCACCCTGTGAGCGGTGGCTCCTGTACGTCTCCGGCATCGTCGTCCATACCGTCGATGTCTTCGAAGTCGAAGTCCGGCACGTCGGTTAAATCATCGATCGTGGCAATGAAGTGGGTGGTGGGTGGGCAGCGAATTTCTTCATCGCCTGCTTCCCACTCAAGCCGGACATAATTCGGCCCAGAGCCTCCTGACAAAGAGAGAGACTTTAATGAGTTCAGCATGTCACCAAAGGGCGAGTGCTGAAAGATGTCCGCAGCGGTAAACCCCATTACCGGAGCCCAACCTGGCTCGGCTGGCTCGAGAGTGTGTGGACCGGGACCAACAACCGGATATGAGTCCGGGGGCCCGGGGATACAGGCCTCCACAAATATGCGACCTGTGTTCGGCTCCACCGCCAATGAGTGTGCGGCCTGTGGGGCGGGGTCCACCCCTCCGTCCTTGGGCAACGCAACCTGCTTCAGATTTAGATCCGGGGCTACTGCAGGGATGATGTCCTGAGCATTGTCCGGCAGCAGGTCTAGGCCGTGCTCGTCGTGACTGTCCGGGCTCCTGGCACAGGCCCGAATCCGTCGAAGATCAAGTCTCCGCAAATGTCCGCCGTGTAGTTCAAGTTTCCGAACCTGATCTGGTGGCCAGGGGCGTAGCTGTTGATCTGCTCCAGATGACCAAGCGAATTGGCCCGCAGTGTGAAGCCGCCGAACACAAAGATCTATCCGGGGAGAAAAGTCTCGTCCTGGACCGTGTTGTTGGCGATTGAAGACGCCATCAAACCTTGAAGCGACGACACAGAGGAACTCTCAATGAAAGCACCAATGTCGGTGTCAAAACCGGCGGATCTCGGGTAGGGGGTTCCGATCTGTGCGTCTTAGGCTGATGGTAACAGGAAGCAAGGGACACAATGTACCCAGGTTCGGGCCCTCTTGATGGAGGTAAAACCCTACTTCCTGCTTGATTAATATTGAAGATATGAGTAGTACAAGAGTAGATCTACCACGAGATCGTAGAGGCTAAACCCTAAGAGCTAGCCTATGATGGTATGATTGTAATTGTGATCGGCCTTCTAAGGACCATCCTCTCCGGTTTATATAGACATCGGAGAGGGCTAGGGTTTACATGGAGTCGGTTACAAGGAAGGAAATGTAATATCCGGATCGCCAAGCTTGTCTTCTATGCAAAGGAGAGTCCCATCCGGACACGAGCCGAAGTCTTGAGTCTTGTATCTTCACGCTTCAATAGTCCGGACGATGTATATAGTCCGGCTGTCCGGATACCCCTTAATCCAGGACTCGCTCAGTGTGGATAACATGAGGAGAGGAGAGAAGTGGTGGTGGTGGCGGCGGTGGCGGTGTGGAGGGCGCGGGTGGTGGCGGCACCTGTGGGAGTGGGAGAGGAATCGGGGAGATAGGGTTGGGGAACGGGCGTTGGGGCTAGGGCTGGGCCTTGTACCGGTGTTTCTTCTCACCTTGACACAGTAAAAAAACAGGTTCCACTAAAAAAGGTAAAACGACAGGTGGATGGCGCGAGCGGTCCCACTTACCGCGGCGCTTATTGTGTTTGACGGCAAATGCTAGCAGTCCTATACTCCTGGTAGTATATTTTGTACCCTGTTGAATCGGCAAATGCTTATTTTGTAGTCCACAACTGAAAAGTGAGTGGGTGTCGGTTTTCCCTAAGTTTTCCGTAAATTAACAACTGACAATTCTCTTCTTCTTAATTAATCAATGAGGCAAAACTTTTGCCTCCGTTTTAAAAAAGTGAGTGGGTGTTTTACTTTTAAAAAAAAGAAGCAGCAAGGGGTGTTTTCAAATCTCTCAATCCAAATATGTAGGGTTTAATACCCTGCCAAACAATGTGTAGGGTTTAATACAAGATTTTGATGAGTGAGGGCCAAGTGAAAAAAAAACACCATCCGCTTTGATTGGCGTGCTCCTACATCTTCTCCAAGCTCATGCAACTTCATTTCCGGCTTCAGGCCTCGATGATGATGGGTTGAAGCTCTGCAATGGTGGCACGACGCTCGGGGCCGAGACGGCGCGGGCTCAGTTGCGGATCTAGACCTTGACCCATGAGGGTGCCAACCTTTATACTCACCAAAAAAGTTGTCTATGTACAACCTTAAAAAATTGTCAGTTTAGCATTTTAATCCTATAATACCCATATATTAGACATACAAGTACTAGGTATTACTAGATAAAAAATATTTGGATTTTTTAGGGGGTGCCAGGGCACCCACGGCATCCACACTGGATCCGCCACTGTGCCGATTGCCAAAATTTGCTAAGAGTTGCCCCTCTAGGAGCAAAAATAAGCTAGTGGGTGAATATTTAGGGGTCCAAAGCTATAATTTTGAGGGATTATAAATTTGAGGGGTCTACTAGCTAAGTGCTAATTCTCCAAACGAGAATAAATCGTTCTAAATATGAACTTTTAGGGGATCTGCTACATATGCACTAATATATTATAGACTTTCTAAGTAATACGTTGTAATTAAATCTTGCATATATCCTACTACATCTAACAAAGTTAATTAAAAGAGCCAACACAATTTATTAGGCCCGGCCCGTACCTGAGGTAATCTTACGATCATTTCATAAGTAAATTACATTTGAAATACAAATAGTTACATTCATATTGATTCACGACGTAAAATTTGGAATAAGAAAACTAAAATACAGGTCATAAGACCAGAAAATTTGCATTTTATGTACATTTTACACTATGTTTTCACGTTTGTAATTTTACGTAGCATAATATATTTTTTACGGCGATTATATAGTTGTTACGTTCTCTTTTTACGAATGTAATATGATAAAATTTACGAAACGTAAAATTATGGTGCATTGGTGCTAAAATAGAGGGGGTGAAGAATAGCTATACCTCACCTATGGTGACGAATAGGCAATCCCTACATATGTAAAATTACATTACATAAAAATGTAAAATGTTCATCGTGAATTAAAAAAAGAGTAAATGTAAGGTGAAAAAATTGTTCGTATAATTTGTAAAAAAATATTTATGTCATTCATAAAATTTCTCATCACATTTTAAATAAAATTGCACTTTTAAAAATGATTTTATACCATTGTAAGAAAATGTTCAGAAATATTACTTTTTTAAGAAAGTAAAAAATATTCATACAATTAAAAACATGGCAGTCAAAAAAATCACACTTTCAAAAAATTGTTTATGTAATTTATTAAAAAACCATGAAAATTTTAGAAAATCCACAATTTATAAAATATGTTTATACCATTCAGCTCCGAGAGAGCCACGGAAACCAACTGGGACAAATAACTTCATGCGGCCATTTGCTATTATTTTTTCTTTTCTGTGCGCGCATGATTTGGTTTCCTTTTTCTGATTTGTTTTGTTTTGTTTGGCTAGTATATTTTTTAAATAAAAAACTCCCATCATTTTCTAGCTTGTTTTTCCTTTTCTTAATTTGCAAACTTTTCTCAGTTTCTTGCACCCTTTGAAAAAAAATAAACTCTTGAATATTTTTCCAATTCATAATTTTTTCTCAAATTCCTAAAAATAATCACATCTGGGACCTTCTTCTCAAATTCCTGAACTTTTTTCAAAATTTTGAATTTTTTTTTCAGATCTATGACCATTCTACAAATTCATGAGCCGTTTTTCAATATTGATGTTTTTTGTTCAAATCCATGAATATTAAAATTCACAAACATGTTTTCAAATCTGTGAACTTTTTCACATTCTCAAATTCTTGCCAAATCCATGATCATTTTTCAAATTCATGAACTTAATTGATTTTCCTGAATTGTTTTCACTTTAACATTTTTTCAAATCCCTGAGCTTGTTCTGATTTCACGAACTTTCTTCAAGCTCATGAACTTTTAAAAAAAATCTCGAATATTTCTTCAAATTCACGTACCTTTGAAAATGACCAAAAATATTTCATATTCACTAACTTTTTTTCCAAATTTGTCTTACAGTGTTAGCAGATGGTCTTATTCCTAATAATCATAAACCACGTTAGCAGATACATTGTCCTTGGTCCTCACTTAAACCAAATCCTTTGTTTTTCTTTGTCTCTAGAACTAGAGCAAAACATCGCTTCAATCATGGGAACACATGGCCATTCAGAAAATGCCCACAAAACTCAACCGTCTCTTTATCATTTTATCATATGTGAACCTGATAGATAACACATAATTGTACTTGAGCGAAGACAAGGCGGTCGATTTATGAAACATGACAGCCGTGATCTGCCTTTGCGTGACACTGCTGCAGATGGTGCTTCAGCGCAAAATTGACAAATTTGACCTATGGACAAAATCAAATCACAGAATGAACTGCCCGTGAAACTATTTCACGCGGCTGACTTTTTGTGTGATGCCCGACAGAAGGCGCCACACTACACTGTGCAACGCCTCATAGATAGGCGCTACAACTATTTTGAGGACAAGTATTTCCGGACGGAGGGAGTACCTATTTTCAAATACATGTTTTGAACATTTTTCCAAATACATGTTAAGCATTTTTTGCATTTTTTTCAAATACATGTTGAACATTTATTTAATGGCATAAACCATTTTTTTTACAATTTATAACATTTAAAAAATATATGTTAGGTAATCACTAACCATTCGCGTCTCGGTTTTATCGGTTTCTAGTCGTAGCGCGATTTAATTCCCGCCTAGCTGAGACTAGCCACAATGGTGAGTAACATACACATATCCCTAGACTATGTTACTACCTTCATAGTGGGTATTAACATAAGTGTGGTAACATGCATAGCTTCATTTATTAGATTATAGACTCATATTGCATTGGGACATCTGATGTTACAGTAACTAGCTAAGAGCATCTCCAGCCGTTCGGCCTCCCAGGGCGCCCAAAAAGGCCGGCCTGGGGGCGAGCCGGTGCTAGATCGGACCCTGGGGTTCGTTTTTTCCCAGCCACGCGCCCAGGCGCCGCCCCCCAAGGCGCTCCATATTCGAAAAACATCATTCCCGCTCAAAGGAACAACAAACCGGCGGTCATCGCAATAGTTCGGCGACTCGATGCCACAATTCGGCGATCAAAATAAAAGGAGACGCAGTAGTTCGGCGTACAAAAAAGGAAGGGCGCGGAAGGAGTACATCAAGTGTCGAGGTCAATCTCCGGCGGCGTAGTCGTCGGCGTACGTGGGCTGGGAGGAATCGGCGCGGCTTCCGGGCTGTTCTGCGCGTCCTCTGTGCTGTTGGGCGCGGCGGAGGCATCGTCGGTGGGGCTGGGCGTCGCGGACTCGGAGACATCGTCGGCCCTGGTCTCATCGTCATCAGCCGCCGAGCTGGGCGGCGGCGTCGGCGTCGCTGGTATCTGGTTCAGGATGAGGCCGCGCTCGGCCAAGAACCACACCTTAAGCTTCTCGTTGCCGCTCTGGAGCATGCCAGCGCCGCCCAACAAGAAGGCGAGGTCGTTGTTCCTCTTCTTGGCATCTTGAGCTTTGAGTTTCGCGGTGGCGTTGACGCGGAGCAAGTCGAGTTTGACGGCGTTGTTCGTCATCAAAACAGCCCACCTCGCCTCTGTTTTCTCCTCTCGCTCGGCGGCCCTAGTTTTGGCGTCGGCGATGCAGTGCTCAATGGACTCTTGCACGCGCGCGGCAGCGGTCTCGGCATATTTCGCCTTCTTGGCACCTTTGTTGCCGTCCGGCGTCCATCGGACGCGCCCGCTGTCGGCGCGTCCGGCTTGTACGTCTCTTTGGCCTTGGCGAGGGTGCGTCAGACGGCCGCCCATTTCTCGCATTTGTCGATCCGCTTGAAGACGTGGAGGTACTTGAAGTCTGCGTCGCTGTTGTCATCGCGGAACATGGCGAACATGTGCAGCAGCTGCGCCGAGAAAGAACGTCAGTGGGCACCAGAGCGCACGCCAGAACACGCCCAGGGAGCGCATGGCGCGAAAAGAGCGCGCGCGCGGCGAAAGGCAGCAACATGGACGGTGTGTGATACCTGATCCTCGACGTTGGTGCCGCTCTTCGGGCGAGCCGCGACCTCCTCGACGATCCCATGCCATTTGTTGCACGTCGTTTGGATGAGCGACCAATGGTTCGCCATCCCCTTCAAACCCCGCTTCATGTGCATGCCTTTGAAGTAGGGGTCGACGAGCTTCTGCTCGTTGAACTCGGCCTTGATGCGGTCCCAATACGTCTCGATGCTCTGATTCGTGCCGGTGACCGAGTCGAGGCAGACGACCTTCCACGCTTCGGCGAGGCACTCTTTTTCCTTGGACGCCCGTTTGATGCGTGGCTTGCCGGGCTTGGCCTTCTTTTTCTTCTTCTTCTTCTTCTTCTTGCTTTTCTTCGTTGGCGCCGGCTCCTCCTCCTCTTCCTCCTCCTCCTCCGGCTCTTCCTCGCCGTAGTCGAGCTCGTCGTCCACGTCGGCGAGGTCCTGCGTAGCAAACCCGGGGGAAGTGGCGGCCGCAGCCGAGCCGGCTGCGATGATGTCCTTCATGTCGGCCTCCTTCGTGTCGGCGCCGCCGAGATGCGACGAGGAAGAGGCTTGTGAGTAGAGGCCGCGGCGGAGAGGCGGCGTCAGTGAGGCTGCGTAGTCCGGCGGCGAGTACATGTACGGCGGGTACTACACGCCGGCGAACGCGGGCGAGGGTGTGCGTTGGACGGGACGCCCATGGGGGAAGGTGATGTTGGGATTGAAGCCGCCATGAGCGTCCCCGTCAGCATAGCTCGGCGACGGCGTGCTCCATGGGTGCGGAGACGACGAGAACCCGGCCGGAGATCCGACGCTTTGCTGGTTCCAGGCCACGCACGGATGCCCGGGTGGATTCATCATCGCCGCGCGCGCCGCCTCCGCTTGTTCGGCCGCCGCACACGCCGCCTCCGCTTGTTCGGCCGTCGCGCGCTCCTCAGTCGCTTTATCCCGGGCATTCTTGGCCCTGTTGCGTCTATCGGCGGTGACGGCCTCCCGGCGCTCCACGTCCGCCTTCCACTCGGCGTTGGTCATGCCGAGGGGCTTGGACAGCAGAGCCCTAGGCTTCCTTTGCTTCGGCGAGGCGGCGGCGGCGGGATCCGTCGCGGCGCGCGGCATCACGTATTTCTTCGGCGGCATGGCGGGCGGAACGGTAGGGTGGAGGCGGAGTTTGGCGGGAGGAATGGAGAAGAAGAGGGGGGAGCGGGAGGAAACGACGGGAAAAAGTCTTCCAGTCGCCGACAGAGCGGCCCCACGCCGCTTTTCGCTTCCGCCAGCGCGCCCAGGCGACACCCGGGCGCTCGGGTTTGGGGCGGGATCGCCGGCTCTGGATTTCGCCCAAACCGGCGCTAAACGAGATCCTGAGGGCGCGACTGGGCCGATTTTCGGCCACCGGCGCTAAAAATTCGCCGGGAAGGGGGGCTGCTGGGGGCGCGGTTGAAGATGCTCTAAGTTACTATAACTACCTCTCTCTTCATTAACTCACTGCCACATAAGCAAATTTGCTGAATTAGACTCGATATTAATGTTGAAATTACTCTCACTATGGCTAGTCTTATGGAGGCGTCGCATGAACATCGGCATCACATGGTGCCAACACATGACATTCGGCGCCGCGTGTGCGTCGGGAGGTGAAGAGGCGGGGCGTATGGGAGGGAACACGACGCCATGAGGCATGAGAAGATGAGGCAAGGAGTGTGCACATGGTCTAGTTTCTCTATCCGTATGTGACAGCACACACACATCACACACGTTCCTTTTTGAGTAATTGCGTGCACGATAGCGCGTACGATTCATCGATACGCACTGTGCGCGATGTAACCCGGTTACTAGCGGTGAACCGTGTGAACATCATCTCCCACGGTTTGACTTCTCCAACAGTGTGTGATCAGTTTTCCATCGCAACTGTTTGGAGTCGGGCCGCACGGTTCCTCGTTAGCGCGTGTGCGGTTGAGTGGGCTTAGGCCAACTCCAACGCCCGACCCGGAACGTCCGGGTCGTTCGCTTTTGATCCGTTTGAAGCAGAAAAACGGATACAGCCGTCCGTTTGCGGTCGTACGGTCATCAATGTGCCCAACAGGTCGGCGGCACCCCAAACTGTTCATTCTTTTGACGCGAAAATAAACCTCCCAAAACCCCAAATAACAATAAAAACAACTTGAAAATATTAACACGGACATTAAAACGTCCGCATTACCCAAGTTCGCACATTATATAAACAAGATAATTTAAAACATTAAAAAAACAGATAAAAGGGCCGTCGCCGCTGTCGTCGCCTTCCGTGGCCGCCATCTACTCCTTATCATCGCCCTTGTCGCCGGTGAGGTCGACGTATGGAGGTGGCTGCTAGAGGTGGCCAGGCGGGCCCCTGCCAGGACGGAGCCGCCTTCTGTGCCGGCTGTGGTGGCGCCTGCACGACCTCTTCGCGCGGCGGGGATGGTGACCATCGGCTGACGTCCACCTCGGGCATGCATGGCACGGTCTCCGTCCGCGTCCAGGACTGCCCGACCAATGCCGGGTTCCATCCCGTCGGCTCCTCCATCGCCGCCTCTGGTCGCACCTCCTCAATGGCCTCCTCCTTAACATAGGCGTCTGTAAGTGCATCTAGTGTCCCTTAGTGATTCTGGTGTAGTGAAGACTTATAGGTTAATGGACTAATGTGTTTATGAATGTATACATGCCGTGTAAGTCTGTGAGGAGTTTGATACATTCGATGAATAGCGACCCCTAAAAATGAATGTCTTCAGATAAAGACTTTGGCTTTCTTGAAGACTTTGAAAATGAGGAAACTGGTGTGACCCTTGAAGACATTGATATTGATGCGAGGACTACGAAGCGTGAAGACTTTTGTTTTCATAGTTTCATTTTCCTTTCTTGAGTCATAGAAAATATCGTACTGTTAAAAGGGGTCGAGGTAAAACTAAGAAAAAATTTCCAAATGATGCTCATCTCAAAGTCTATACACATACCCAATCCTTCGAGTGAAGCCATCGGAAATCTCTTGCAGTTCAGTCGATTTCTTCAGTGACAGAGACGAAGATCTTCTGGTCTCTGAGAAATTTGTTCTGACTGAGAAGTTAGGAATTCGCCAGTGCGAATTGCCTACAGTGAGGAACATGATAGCCTTAAGGAATTTAAGAGCTTAAATTTCCGACCGTTCCTGTGCTACGCGCCAGCTGTCTCAAATATCTTATCCACCTAACAGTCATATTATTAGGGGCATTTATGTCTTATCATATCGGACTGCTCCCCGGCTATAAATAGCCGCCCCCTTCAACCACTAGCTGGTTGGCTGCTCCGAAGAAACTGACACTTGTCATTTAGAGCATCCCATTTGAAAGATCGTGGATGTCGCCTAGAGGGGGGGTGAATAGGCGTTTAATTACGGTAGAGGCTTGAACAAATGCGGAATAAACCTAGCGGTTAATTTGTCAAGTACAAAACCTACAACAATTAGGCTCACCTATGTGCACCAACAACTTATGCTAAGCAAGATAAGCAACTATGTGATAGCAAGATATATGACAAAGAACAATATGGCTATCACAAAATAGAGTGCATAAGTAAAGGGCTCGGGTAAGAGATAACCGAGGCACACGGAGACGACGATGTATCCCGAAGTTCACACCCTTGCGGATGCTAATCTCCGTTTGGAGCGGTGTGGAGGCACAATGCTCCCCAAGAAGCCACTAGGGCCACCGTAATCTCCTCACGCCCTCACACAATGCAAGATGTCGTGATTCCACTAAGGGACCCTTGAGGGCGGTCACCGAACCCGTACAAATGGTGACCCTTGGGGGCGGTCACCGAACCCGTACACTTTGGCAACCCTTGGGGGCGGTCACCGATACCCGTCAAATTGCTCGGGGTGATCTCCACAACCTAATTGGAGACCCCGACGCTAGCCCGGAGCTTTACACCATAATGATTGAGCTCCGAACACCACCAACCGTCTAGGGCGCCAAGGCTCCCAAGAGAAACAAGCTCTAGGGTGTCCAAACACCCAAGAGTAACAAGCTCAAGGGTACCAAGAACCCAAGAATAATAAGCTTCTCAACTTGTAACTTCCACGTATCACGTGGAGAACTCAAACCGATGCATCAAATGCAATGGCAAGGGCACACGGAGTGCCCAAATCCTTCTCTCTCAAATCCCACCGAAGCAACTAATGCTAGAGAGGAAGATGAGAGGAAGAACAAGAAGGAGAACACCAAGAACTCCAAGATCTAGATCCAATGGGTTCCCCTCACATAGAGGAGAAAGTGATTGGTGGAAATGTGGATCTAGATCTCCTCTCTTTTTTCCCTCAAAAACTAGCGAGAATCCATGGAGGGATTGAGAGTTAGCAAGCTCGAAGAAGGCACAATGGGGGAAGAACACGAGCTCAACGGATAAGATTCAATGGGGAAGAAGACCCCCTTTTATAGGTAGGGGGAAATCCAACCGTTATGCTCACAGCCCGCACAGAGCGGTACTACCGCTCGTCTTCACGATACTACCGCTAGGGATCGCGGTACTACTGCTTGCGAGCGGTAAAAAAAATACTTCCGTACCTACCTCCGCAGGACTTGGAACGAGTTTTTTGGTCTGAAGCGATATTACCACTGTAGGAGCCGCGGTAGTACCACTTTGGAGCGGTAGTAAAAAATTATATCCGCTCCAATTCACGGTAGTACCGCTGCAGCCTTTTCAGAACATCAAAACTGCCACAACTTTTGCAAACGGACTCCGAATTCGATGAAACCAAGTTTGTTGGAAAGCTAGAGACAAGGGCTAACACAATCTTGATAGAAATACCAATAATAAGCAAATGAGAAAAGTCCCAAAAGAAAAAGGTGAGAACTCTTTCTGGGATAAGACTGATAAAACCTCCAACACCGAAAACATCATAGAAGACGCATGCAAACTCCATTTTCGATGAACTCAAGCATGTCATCAAGATGACCATAAGATCTAAGACTCATAAAGAGAACCAAACAAGAACCAAGAAACATGATGCAAGGATGCAATGGTTTGAGCTCTCTGCGAACGATACGATCAAGCTACTCATCAAGAGCCCCCCTCGATAGTACGGCAATCGATCCTATAACCCGGTCTCCCAACTACCACCATGAGACCGGTAAAATAGAAACCCTGTCAAGGGCAAACATTTGTCTTGCACAAAGTCCACTTGAGCTTGATGTAGACGATCTTGACTTCCTCAAGTTGGACCACCTTTCTTGATTGAGTTGGCTCGGTGAAGACTAGTAGATTGCTCCCCCATACTCCATTATGGGTGAGCCACTCTTCGGCACATCTTCACAAGTCCATTATCACCACAATGGACGGCAAGCTTCAAGCACTTGATCTCTTCGTGATGCATCACTTGAACGTGCACACCGCAACCTAACCCCACAAAGAACTGTCACAAAGACCATGGGTTAGTACACAAAGCGTAATTGACAATGCTTACCATACCATGGGATCACTTGATCCCTCTCGGTACATCTTCTATGTTTTGTGAGTTGATCAACTTGATTCACTCTTGACTTAGTCTTGATCAACCTTGAACCTTTCCAACTCTCTTCATTTGGATGATGCCTTGAAGGTAAGCATGAATGATCACACAATCTTCTTCTTCAAGACATGCTTGCAATAAGCTCAACTGTCACATGACCAATCTTTGGATAATTCCTTAATAGCACATTGGTCGACACAAGCTCTCCTTGAAACCAACACATGTACTCCAAGCAAATCCTATGGACAAGACCTTCAAATATAACTCAAGGCAACCATTAGTCTATAGAGATTGTCATCAATTACCAAAACCAAACATGGGGGCACCGCATGTTATTTCACCATCCTCCGAGGACTTTGAGAGAAAATCATCAGTAAGGAAAAACCCAAAACCACAACACCTAAAACCCAAAGTGATTGAGCATCACTGAAGAGATTATTCCTGTGTGGAATCGATGCTTCTTACCTTTGAAGATTGTGCATCTTCCAGACGGTTAGGCGTCATGGTCTAGAGCATTCAAGAGGAATTATGGATCGCCGAGTGACCAAGTCTGCGAAGATTTGGAAGTCACCTGAAGACTTACCACGAGTGATTGGGCGAGGTCTGTGTGGCCTTAGCTCAAGGAGAATACGGTAAGGACTGTATGTCCTGAGACTGTATGTCCTTTGGTTTAAATACCAAGCCGCTCCAACCAGATGTGCAACTGTCACAGCAGTTGGAACTGGTCTACCAAATCACTGTCTTCACCGAGCTACTGGTTCTATTTCTCTAACCATTTCATTTTCTCGCATACTTGTTGTTGAACTTGATCGTTACTGTTTGAAGACTTTGACAGAAGACTTTCTCAATTTCTTCAGTCATCTTGTCTTCAGCCTGCTTGTCCTGTTTACACGCTACATGTGCTCTATTTATGTTTCGTTTCATCGGATGATTATGCTACTGTCTTGTTATGCATGCACCTAAGTACGTATTCCGCTGCTTGTAGTTCGTCACTTAGCAAATTCCTCAAGTTGTATTTCCTAAATGACGAATTTGTAAAAATCGCCTATTCACCCCCCCCCCTCTATTCGATATAACGCACTTTCACCGTCGAGCTCGGGGAAGGCGACGTCGTCGCCTGCTGGTAGGGCCAACATCTCCTCGAGGCCCTGTCATTGGCGCTCGTCGTGGGTGTGGAGGGACTCCTCCATCACCTCCCTCATCAGGTCCTCCTTCTTGGCGGCCGTCATTGGCTCGGGGGGTGGTGGGGACGGAGACGGAGACGGCATAGGGGTGAGGCCACGAACCTGCCTGCGCCCGCGCGACTGGGGCGGGCTGAGAGCGCGCGCGGTGGCGGTCAGCCGTGGCCGCCGCGGGCTCGATGGACGGCCTGCAGAGTAGGACTGACGCCGGATGTCCTGCTCGTCGTGGAGCCACATATCCCACAACGGCGAGTCCACGGCGTACCTCCAGTCGTCGATGAGGTCCGAGGGCAGGCGGACGCAACAAAGATGGATCTCCTCCCGGCGGGTGCGTCCGCTCACCGGGACCGGCGGGATAGGCACGCAATCCGTGGAGAGGTGCCAGTTGTTGGGGAGGTGCACGTAGCCCCACGGCAATGGCGTGCACGTCTCCCAGTAGTGCTGGCACACCTCCGCCTTGACGTACGGTCGCTAGCGAGATGGGGCGCCGCCTCGCGCGATATGAAATGTGGGCGGTGGAGGTGGAGTGGAGGTGGAGGCGGGTGGGGGAGCGGCGACGGCGACTGGACAACGACCCGGCCTCGTCGTCGTGCCTCGTCTTGCGACCGGGGAACCAGCGCCCCACCATTGTCGCCGACAGAGAGGTGGATGAGGGCTAGGGTTTGCTCGTGCCGGGTCTCGAGGAGGCAGGACAGCTAGGAAGTGGAAACTGTGGATTGACCGGTCCACGGCTTCCAATTTAAGGACGACGACCCTCCGCCATGTGACTGACAACCGGGGCCCACCGTGCGTGCGCATTGAATTTGGGTGGTGGACGGCCGCCACGCATTCCCAAGACGGACACCGAGCAAGCGCGTGCCCGTCCGTTCGATGTCCATGTGGCCGCAAACCGGGCGCATGTTTGCGCCGGAAATGGGACAGGTCAGATGCCAAATGGACAAAATTTGAGGATGCGGCCGTGCGTTGGGCCGTGTCATCTGTCCATTTTGATCCAAACGAACGCGGACGGACATGATGGGGTCCTGTGTTGCAGTTGGCCTTAATAAAATGCGCATGTACTAGTGGTCAATTCAGAGATGCAATAAAGGAAAGGAGCATTCGCTTGGGCACGCGTGTTGTGCGCGAGTAAAACGCAGCAACGAAACTGCTTCGAGCAACTCAAAATCTCATAGCAAATGAGCAAGTTAGGAGATGTGAGATGTGACCCGCATAAGAACAGCATGTGATGTACTTTGACAAAGTGAGCAAAAGGCCACCAACAAACAAAAGTACGTAACAGCTCTACCTGTGCCCAGCATAGATAGATAGAACAAACCTAATCGCCCCATGTTAGGTACGTGATCACCAACAACCGGATTGGAGACGGACCTCCACACGCCGCTAGCTTGTTCTCTAATTCTTTGGCCCTCTCGGTCTACTCAGGGTCCAATCGATCTCACTGCAGCACAAAAGGCTTATCCGCAGAGTTTCGATCGACCACATTTCACTGTGCCGCCTCGATATACCTCTGTCAGTTGCTATATGACCGGCCAATAGGATTGATCCACCTCAAAGGCTTTGCTTGCACAAAACGATTAGGAGTTATACTGCTGGTTAGGCCTGTTAACATCAGAAAGTACTAGCTTGGAGATGTCCTCGTCCAGTAGGTGCCCTTGAACGATCGATCGATGAACCGAGACGGCACTCGCCAAACATATCTACAACTGCACCGCCATTACTCTACCTTACAGCTGATCTAACACCACAATTGCACTGTACCAAGAGCTGGCCGAACGATGCGTACAGCGTACGTACGTACGTACGTACACTAATTCTCCTTCAAAAAGATGGCAAATATATAATTTCTGGTATGGCAATTTTGTTGGCGTCGTTCTTCTCCTCCGTAGATCTCGATCGCAAGAATGTCGTACGTGAGAAAGATGTCTGAGCTGAAAGTAACTACTCGTGCTAGCTAGTCAAGCATTGGCACTCCGGCAAGCTTTGCGACCACGAAAAACATGCGCCTTTTTTCCTTTTCGATCGAGAAGGGATTACTTCCGCGAAAGCTAGCGTCGAAGACCGGTGGTAGCCAGCTAGCTAGCTGGAGTAGAGTCGTTTCTAAGGCACATTTGATGTCTAGACGCCGTCGATCGATCGGACACTCGATCGCGGAGGCGTTGGAAAAGGTGGTTCCTACCCCCAACCAACCCCAACGGAAACCACTGAGCTCACCAACTCCCAGCTGCCGCGGCGCGCGCACCGTCCCTCACGTCGCCGTCGCTAACTGGTGTACATGCCATGTATATAAGGCCCGGACCCCTGCACGCCTCTGCCATCAGTCGATCCATTGGTCCAGAGAGAGAAACGCATTGACTGTTTGACAGACGCTGCTAGTGCAATCTGCTCTCTCTTTTCCGGTTAGGTTGGTTGAGGACTTGAGGTGCTTGTAAGATGGGTTCTGGTGGCAAGTGTCTGGCGTTGGCCGCGCTGCTGCTCGTGAGCTGCGCGTCGACGGCGACCGCGGCGAAGTACACCGTCGGCGACACCTCCGGCTGGACCACCGGGGCGGACTACACCACCTGGGCCAGCGACAAGAAGATCAAAGTCGGCGACACCCTCGGTTAGTACATGCCGGCTGGTCACGTACTTTTCTACTCCCTCCGTTCGGAATTACTTGTCTCGAAGATGGATGTATGTAGAACTAAAATACGTCTAGATACATCCATTTCTGCGACAAGTAATTCCGAACAGAGGGAGTAGTAACATTTTCGTCTGGTTTGCCACTCATTTACTGATCCATGGACGCGCGCGCGGCAATTTTTGTTTATCTTCGCAGTGTTCAACTACGCCGGTGGGGCGCACAACGTGGCGGAGGTGAGCGCGGCGGACTACGCGTCCTGCTCCGCCGCGAACGCGCTCAGCAGCGACGGCAGCGGCGCCACCACCATCGCGCTCAAGACCGCGGGGAAGCACTACTTCATCTGCGGCGTCACCGGCCACTGCAGCAACGGCATGAAGCTCGTGGTCAACGTCGCCGCCGCCACCGCCGCCTCGCCGCCCAAGGCGTCCCCGACCCCGGATACCCCCGACACCCCCTCCACCACCCCGACGTCCCCGTCCACCCCCGGCGCCACGCCCAAGACCCCGGCGACCGTGCTCGCGCCCCCGGCCAAGCAGTCGGAGTCCGGCGCCACCGGGCTCAGGGCCACGGCGCTGACTGGCCTGGGCATCGCCGGGCTTGTGGCCGCGGGTCTCTTCTAGGGACGAGGCCAGGGTGGAGGCAGTGCTGTACGTACGTACGTACGTACGTTAGGTTGCATGTCGTCGATCAGCTCATCGTGTCAGTCGTTTCTCGTTTGTTGAGGAGGCCATATTTCTTTTGACGGAGGGGACTAGCTTTTGTTGTGGTTGGCACGGGGGTTGGATGCCTTGGATTCCATGCTATGATTTTTTTACATCACATTCATGTCATTGTCGTGTATTTTTGCCTACTTTGTACTGTGCTACGTGAGTGCTGGTTCATTTATCTATAGGCAGATTTGCACGTGTGATTTATTTTCATATAATTCATTCATGTGGCGTATGAAACATGTCACAATCGGTTGTTGTTGAAGAGGTTTCTTTCGGTGGCCCCAAGGTACCAGTTAACAACCGGTTTTGTCATTGATCTTGGATGGTTGGCTACCAAGACGCCCCACATAGTGCAAACTGCAAAAACCCTCGCGTGAGGCTCCTTCCAAATATTCAATGCAGTGAGCATTACCATCGACTAATAAAAAAAAAGACAAATCCAAGAAATTCAAAATCAAACTCGACCTACATAAAAGTGAGCATTACCTTCCAAATACTATGGATGTCACTTTTTTTCCCTAAAAGAGATGAAACCCCAAGGCTCTGCATCATTGTGATGCACAGCCATTCTTGATTGCCCAAACCATTACAAGAATGAAATTAACACCTACCACTAAATCAACTTCCACACACTACTCACATCTAAATTTGTCTTGTTGGCTCTCCATGTATATATATGAGAAGCTCTTCTGGGTGGAGTGGTAGACAACACAAAGGTTGTTGTCGCCGGCCCGGGTTAATCTTCTCATCTCCTATAAGAATAAGACAGGGGGAAGTCTCCCCTCTGTTCTCATTCTTTTTTCTTTTTTTTTTTTTGCTCTCCATGTATATATCAAACTGGATTTGAAGCTTTATAGAATCATAAACACATATCAACATACAATTTATTTCAAGAAAGTTCAGAATCTTTTATATGTGCTACAGTGCATTCGTAGCAGCAGTCCAGCACCCATACTGCTTGTAGCACTAGAACCTCTCTCTGAAATGGAACTATAATCGATCAAAGCCCCGCCAAAACGGCCTTAGGATTATTATTATTTTTGAGAGAGA
>NC_041393.1:102260891-102261925 GCF_002162155.2 Triticum dicoccoides
TGTATTTATTTGCCTATAAGGCTTTAGCAGCCTATCACAAGATAGGTTCAAGTGAACAAGAGGTACATGGGGCACAAGGGAGAAGAGATAAACAGAAAATAACCCACGCCAACAACACACATAACAGGGGGAACAGCGAGGGAAAACACAACAAAGAGCACCAAAGGAGAAATCTAACGGCATTGGCCAGCCGGACCAAACCACGACACTGCACCGTCGACGCAATCGAAAGGCCCACGCATCCGAGACTGCACAACGCCGCGACACCACCTGTGTCGCGAGGCACCTTCGAAGGGACACGCGGGGCCGAGACGACGCCACGGCACCTGTGTGCCACCGGCATAGTCGAAGGGCATCGCCTAGCAAACCCAACCGCAGCACTGCACCATCGACGCAATCGAAAGGCACCTCACAACCGAGACTGCACAACGCCACGACACCACCTGTGTCGGGGGTACATTCGAAAGGTTATGCAAGGCCGAGACGACGCCACGGCACCTGTGTGCCAACGGCGTAGCTGCAGGGCACTGCCAAGCAGAGACGCACCGAGGGGCACTCGAGCACGACACACACCACCGTCGACCCCCAGACTGGCCGCACCACCACCACCGACCACCCGCTTCAAACCAGCCAAGCACCACTCCCAGACCTCAGCAAACAGCATGGAGCAGCCTCTCCGAAGACAGGCGCCACCAAGGTGTAAAAACGACGTCAAGGACGCCGCCGCCGTCCGACCCAGCAGCTGGATCTAAGGCTTTCGCCCAGAGAAAGAACAGAGTACGCAGGGGACAGTGCATCACACAACGGCACCTCCAAGGAGGGATCCGACGCCGAAGGGCGTCGCTGCCGCCGGTGCCGACCGAAGTCGACACAGGGCTTTCACCAGAAGCAACACCCCGCGCCACCCGTTTGCTAAGCCATGCCGCTGTTGAGACCGGGAGACACCACCGCCCGGAGGCACCACCCTCCAGCAACGACAGCCACCGAGCACCCGCACAACCAACACCAGACTGTCGGAGCAGCCACAGGGGGTG
>NC_041393.1:102262187-102298792 GCF_002162155.2 Triticum dicoccoides
CCAGATCGGCAGGAGGACGCGAACAGAGGAGGCACCTCGCACGCCCGATCTGGATCTGGCCGGAAGAGAGGGGATGGCTGGCCACCGGCCTGGCCCCGCCCCCACGCCGCCCTAGCAGCCACAGGAGATGGCAGGACCAGCACGCCGAGGATAGAGACTGCACCCCGACGCCCAAAGCCAGCCGCTGGCCCGGATCCGGCGCGCCGGCCAGATCCGCCGCCGAGGGGAGCACCTGTGAGCGCCACGACCAGGCACCGGCGAGCAGGCTGCGCGCCACCTCGACGCCACCCCTGCTCCCTCCAGCGCTCACCGCGCCCTCGGCACCGAGCTCGAGTGGAGACGCCACCGAGATGACCCCAGCCACCCGGCCCTCACGCGTCCGCCGCGGATCTCCCCGAGCCACCTTCGGAGGCAGGGGGCCGCCGCCACCGCGGCGAGGCCAGCGGCAGCGGCGGAGGAGAGGAGGCGCAGGGGAGGGGGCCGCCGGCGACGCGCGGAGTTCCCCCGAGTCGCCCGAGCGGAGCGACGCGGGGGTCGTCGAATGATCGCTTTCCTAGTCGTTGTCTGACAGCATAGATCCAGCGTCAAGTAGTAACATATTTAGTTCATCAATCAAGGGAGTGGCAAATATATCCACAAGAGGAAGAACAAAATGAGGAAAAATAACAACTCGGTGGATTCTAACACTGATGATATATAGATGGTTTGCTTTTTGTATAATTACAAGAGTCAGCGCTACCAAATTGTTAGAGATTTACAAGACAACGGGCAAAACAATATGAAGTATACATCTTCAAACTTTAGCACTCCATTTATGTAAGAACAAACAAACGAGATTGACATTGATTCGAAGGAATAGACTGATTTCAACGAGCCAGTTTGTTGCAATTTGAGCGAGAAGATTCATAATGTGTAGTCCTCATCAGAGTGGTAAGCAACCATCATTACATGTATTTTTGGCATATCTGACAAAACTGCAAAAGGATGATTAAAACGGGCGCCATACCAAAACAAAAACATAAATAGTAGCAGTTCGTTGAATCTCACTTATCAAGGGAAAAGCTACACGTCAATTGGGACAGCTAATGATGCATGAGATGAGCATGTGCTTTAGCTTACGTATCATGTTCTTCAAGAAGCAGCTATTCTTAGTTTGTTCTTTTAGCTTGCCGTGGAACGGGCAAAAAAAAAAAACCACTCACTGACAGAGATTTGGCGTTAACGCCTTCCTTGTGCCAGTATGCAGTGATCTAAAAGATCTTATATTAGTTTACAGAGGAAGTATCATTTAGTCTTCCTAACCTAGCAATTGTGATTGACCGCCAAGACACATAGCAGTTGATGATTCAAAAGCAGAGTGGATCACCAAATCATATTGCTATGCAGAACTGCAGATGATATGCGTGTATGCTCATTGGTCATCGTATTGCTGCATCAGATATTAGTATAGGTAATCCGCAAGCTTGTCACGAATTTTCTGCTCCTCTTTGATATCTATTAAAATGTCAAGACAAACAAATACATTGGGAACACTACTTATCACTCTACACACTTCACATAATCTAAGGTTACAACGATGCATTTCTTGATGTAAGTATTTCAAGTTAGCAACGAGCCAGATAACAGAAAAATAGACACTTTAACTTCAAATTAACATTGAAATGGAAAGTATATCCTAGTTTGCCCTAATGGCAGTACCCTAGATAATAGGCCAGAACAGCAAAACAAAAGAAAAAACACTAAGCAAACGCCCATTCAAGTTTTCATTGGTTAAACCTTCAATAATTTTGAATAAATAAGGTTCTAAATCATATTTTAGGATACATTCCTGATCAGGATTCTCTTGGAAATTGGAGTTCAGAGCGTTTCCATCACCGTCTATGATTGCGGATATTGTCATGGAGGACTCGATGCATAATATGGCAGCAATAGCATCAAGCTGTGTAACCTCATTTCTGAACATTAGTCTTGCGTGTGCTACAACATGGGAAAATGTAGAACTGTGAGAATGAGGCGAGATGTGAATCATAAACATATCTGAAAGGGGAAAAGATCCACTAGAGATGACGGAACATGCCTTGGGCCAGCCTTATCAAACTCTCAAGCATACGCACAGTTGTCCTCGCTGCACAAATTCAAGTTTTTGAGCAGCTGCAAAACTCTCTAAGGAAAAATAAATGTTCTGCTAACCTGCATTATGTGTTCCATCTCTCCGCTGAAGCTGATAATAGCCTGAGATAACACTTTCTGCTTCCTTTGTCAGCACCGGTTTGAACCGTTGCTTTACATAGTGGATATACCTGTGATTTATAGAATACTCAAGCATCATTATACAGCATTGACAATGAAAAATAAAAACTCGGCAGTAAACAGCACAATCAAACAAGCCAAATACACTTGAAAATTTCAGCTGCTTATTATACATGACCTGACAAAATAGCACTTGCTAAGGCAACAAAAAGGTCTGAGCATTAAGTACAACATAATGAAACACATGTACTTGTCTTTCTGAGCACAAGTCTCTAAACTCAACACAGGTCATGTTGGCTATCTACCTTCTCAAACAGGGGAGTGTCCACTCTTTTATACCCAAAGGTTGGGTGCTTTTTACGGCAGCGTCACTGGCCTTGTTTTCTTCTGCCTTGGTGCTCTACATAATTTCAAAAAGATAGTGCTTAATAGAGCAGTGTATTCCAAAATGACAGACTGCTATATTATGTGCATCCTTATAGAGTTGATAGTGAGGCCCACATCTTGTATATGTTCCAATTATGCAATAGAGAGAAATTTGGCCATTTTCCATATTTCCAAACAGGGGTAAGCTTATCTAAGAAGGAACACAAGAGACCAAGCTCAACAGAAAAGCAATAAAACCATACCTGGGCTAATATATGAGATGAAATTATACCATCCAACTTAGGGTTCTTTTTATCCAAGAGAACAAGAACTATATCAAATCTACTCAACAATGGTCCTGAAAGTGTTGTATTCACGGATAAGGCTGAAAATGGAAAGTATTTCAAAAGGTTATGCAAATCCTTCAAAGGAAGCTAAAGAAATTACAATGATAAAATATCATTAAGCTGATTGCACCATCAGATTATTAACCTTACTAGTGTGCTACTATGCAGTGTTAAAGACAGTGATGGTATTGTGGTGGTAGTCTATTGTTCATGCTACTATTGGATCGAGTCTCAAATGTAACACAGATTAAATGACTAATTGTTGAGCTATTATAATATAGAACTGCAGAAGTAAATACGCGGTGCCTGAAATACTGTCAAGTGTTACTTTACTATTAAGTAGCACGTCTATACTGATGTTAAGTGCAGTACATTCATTTGAATCATATTGTCCTTTTGGATTAGTGGCACCAAAGACAGTAGTCCTTGTACTGAGTGTTGTCACCAGTCCAGCCTGAAAAGGCAAAGAAGTGATAATACTTTACCAAATTGCATGCTAGTGAGCATGAATGGCTCATTAAATGCCAACTGTTTTGAGTGAAAGACGCATGGTACCTTTGCAACGCTTATTGTTTGTTGTTCCATGGCTTCATGTATTGTTGTCCTGTCATGCTCTCGCATACTATTAATGAGAATGTCAAATGGAAACTATATCAGATAAAACATAGAGGCATAAACACAGTCTTGTATTTAGCATAAGGCTAAGAGCGTTAAATAATAACATATCATATCCTGTGATACTCCAATAAAAAGAACTATCAATTTAGCATGGAAAATACATCAAATAAAACAACTGAAATGCAATGCATATTGTCTGGGAGATCACTGTGCTCCTGGATTAGGGCTGGTAGCAGTCACTCGACGGGAGTTCAGGGCTTGCAGCCACGGCACTCCAGAGCTAGGGGTGTCTGCTTGGAAGAGGGGAGCGGAGATAGATCGATGATTATTGTTGTGTCTGTTGTTTCATAGGCCAAGCATCTTTATACAGAGAGGGGCATCAAAACCGAAAAAGAAATTAATCTGATCCAAGGGATGCTTTCTCAAGATAACAAACTGATTAAAGGTAATAACAAACTTGGACACCAATCCTATCTCTACTCCCACAACAAGCGATCCTGGTGTGTGGCATAATCCTTGCAGTCCCACTGTTTGTACTGCTGACCCCGCATTACAGTGTGTGTCTACTGTACAGGAGCATGAGAGTAGGCAAGCGTCCATATTGCACACAGTCTTTTGAAATGAGGCCTGGACTATGGCATTTCAGCTGTGAAAAGTGAGAGAATTCATATACATGAGGGAGTCAAAATTGCTTGTGATGAGCATTTTGAAGTTCCTAAGAATTAACTATAAGAGTGAATGGGCATACAGTGCAATTTTTTGGACACATTTTTTGGTGAAGTGGAGATTGCAGATTATTATCAAGATATTGGAGATTCGAACAGCGGAGGCTGTTATCAAGTAAAGTGCATCAATCTTATTTTTATTGTCCAAATGAGATCATTCAAGCTAAATATACAAGGATCTGATCCATCAACGAATCTCAAATATTAGTATGTGACATAAATTTTCATAATAATCCATCCATCAACGAATCTCAAATATGAGTATGTGACATAAATTTTCATAAAAAATCATTCTCAATATTTTCACAATGTCAAGCCAGTTGTGATCAGGAACTGGGATATGTTGAATATCAGATAAGACACAGGCCACTAATTGTATTAGTGAGTAAAGGTACTGGGTAGCAAATTAGCCAGAGAAACAGTCCAACCTATCAAATTCGTCTATGCAGCACAAACCACCATCAGCCAGCACAAGGGCACCAGCCTCAAGCATCCACTCACCTATCATTGAATTCAAAAGAAAATTGCTACCAAGAAAATTAGTGCTACTTTCAAATGAAAAACAACACCAAAAATTCAACATATAATGATGAGAGGAATGGTAACGTCGAACATATATACCTCCATCCTTGACAGCAGTCACAGTCAAACCAGCACTGGTACTTCCAAGACCAGTTGTAATCACAGAACGGTTGCTCAATTTAGCAGCAAACTTCAAAAACTGGGATTTACCAGTACCTGGAGTTCAGTGAAACACCAATACACATTACAATTGTCTCAAATGTATATTTACCAATCTTAGATGTGGTACACAAGAGTGACAATTGCAACCTCATAGGCTACACACACTCGTAAATAGACTGTGAGTTAGTTCTCATGCCATTGTCTCCATGGGTCCTTCCAACAATTAAGGGTAAAACAAAAACATATGCCATAGTAGGCTCCTAGTCTATCATATGTTTATTGCATTTGTTTGTCACTTAGTGTGTATGAACATTATCACTTGTGACCTTGCATTTACTACTAATCTGCAATCATCAGCTAAAACTAAAATATTTATTACCAAAAATATTTGAGTGGTGCGATGGTTTGGCATCCCATCCCTCCACCAACTTCATGACTGGTGGGCATAAATATGGCATATGATTATTTTTACGGTTTTAGTTATTATTTGCAAGTCACTAAGTTGCCTTGTTATTCTATCTCAAAGCCTTCTGTGGTCATGATGGAGACTGACCAAGATTAGATTTATTATAATTATTTCCGCAGCAGCATGAGGGCATTCAGCTGTTGCTGTGAAATATGGAAGTACTGTGTCTCTTACATACTAAACGCAAAACTTTGACTGTGTAATTAATTCTCGTGGAAGGCAGTGGAGGGCTTATCTCTCTCTTGTGCTACTCTCAGTCTAGTTACAATGTAAACTTTGCAGAAGTCTAAATCCTATTGTCGGTGTACACACTTTTAATGCCATATATACTCATCATATCTCAATAAAACGTGTCATTACAAACATTAGTACCTGGATCACCAACAAGAAGCATATGTGGTTCGCCACGAACCTTTGTTCCAGAAGCATCAACATGCTGCACCCCACCAATCAATGTAAGAGCAACTGAAATTTAAATGTATCATGAATAGTTAAAATGGCAACAGTATTTGACAGGAATGCTTAAAAGAACAAATTAGTTATTTAACTTATTTCCAGACGAGGCTTAAAAACACTACTGAATTACTAACAATATAGCTTACTGACACAAAGTAGCATACCTGCAAGCTTTACCGTGAATAACCCAAAAATCTGAGGACAAATGCCTTTCAAGATTTTATTTCTTCCTACGTACAAAAAAGGAAAATAATAGATAACTTATAGTACCGATTATATGGTAAAAGAAACTGTAGATGCAATTTGAGATACGGAATTCTTTTGATGAGGCCAGTTTTTTCATGCCAAGATTTGGACCGCTGATCTGGAAAACATCAAGGAGGGGAGGGGGGAGGCTTGAGCACCTTCTAGTGGAGTAGCTCTGTTTTCTGCCCAGAAAAGCTCAAAATCCTTGATAATTTCCTCAGGGATGTCTATACCAGACTTCAGCTCATTAGTTCTCCTGTATAACACAGCACAAAGACATTGTTCAAACTTCAGAACCCAGCAACCTAAAAGTGTTGAGCAGATGATGTCCATGGCGGCATTCAACTAGTTCTGCAGATGGTCCAAAAAGGAACTATGGTGCAATGAATGGAAGTAAATCATCGACTTGGGTGACAAACTGTGGAGGTCCCTTCACATGAGACCATATAATAATTTAGATGTTCACATGTCGATTACGTAATATTCTTTCCATTTTATTTCTTTTAACATAAAACCAACATAGTACGACCAAAAAAAAACATCATACCGATTCTAAAAATTTTCTGGAGTTGCAACAACTTCACAAATGTGAAGGAAACTACCATTACTACTTTCCACGGCTGAAGTTGGAAAAGAGCCATACTCCCTCCGTTTCTTTACTTCACATATTAGTTAATCTTAAGTAAAACATTGTAAAGTTTGACCAAGTTAATATAAAAATATCAACATCTATAATACTCCCTCTGATCCAAAATAAGTGATCGGAGGGAGTACCACATAAATACAATATGAAAAATTATTCCATGCTGGGTCTAATGATATTGATTTGGTATTATGGATGTTGTTTTTTCTATAAACTTGGTCAAACTTCAGAAAGTTTGGCTTAAGACAAAACTAATATGCGAAGTAAAAAAGAAACGGAGGGGGTAGTTCGACTTATCAATTACCTCACATAATTGGCAATAAACATAGGATCAAGGTTGCAACGCACATCCTTAAAATCAGAGGACCACTTTGCAGATAATATACCCGTAACAATGACATCATCTGGAGAAAGAACACACTTAGCTGAATATCAATGTCATAGAAAAGCAAGAAATCAACAATGGATGGACATTTAGATTGCAATTCCAGCAAAAGAAACACATCACTTGTAAGCTGGGAACAATGAGAAACCAACATATAAACTTATCTGGTAAAGCTCCTGATATATATATATATATATATATATATATATATATACATATAGACGTGCTAAACTAAGCCTGCGCGCATTTATATTAGAGTACGCTCCGGCCGCTCGATCGAACCGGTCAGTATACGCGTTAATTAGCCGACCCCGCGGGATTGTCCATGCAAATTCTATCGTAACAACTTACGACCAGTGTCACGACTTTGGCAGAGATCAAACCATTGATGACTCAACGCATGGTAAAGAATTACCATCCCATCCCTCTTTTTTACTGCTGCCAATTAGTGAGCATGTAGTAGTAATTAGGGATCAAACCATTGATGACTCATGTAGTAATTCGTTACTGCATGTAGTAATTATGGACCACACCATTGATGACTCACTGCACTGCATGGTAAAGAACTACCATCCGATCCATTTTTTACTGATATCGATTAGTGAGCATGTAGTAACTCGTTACTACATGTAGTAATTATGGCTCAAACAATGGATGAACTCACCGCATGGTATATATATATATATAAAGAACTCTGATCTTCTTTTCAAGATCATCAAAAAACAAGGGCTCACAGATTCCAATAAATGGATGAGCCCAAAGAAGCTACTTACCTCCAGCTTTAACAAGATCAACAAGGTCATCCATCAAAATCACAGGCATGGAACGGGGTATGGACCCAACATCCAGAAGTTGCACGCTTTCTTGGATTTTTATTTCTTGATAATCATGACAGCTTATGCTATCTCCTATCAATTGGAAAGAAGCACTTTGACAACCTTTTGAACTCTGAATGGAGAGCAAAACTATTAGTGGCTCCTTCAACAAAAGTTGAGTAGTCTCGAACAGTTATAAAATGCAAAAGGAACAATAGATGATGTACATTGGCCATACGAGGATAAAACCATTGTCAAATATAAGTAGAACTGAAAACCAAAGACTGTTTCTCACTAATGAAATCACAGTACCTTTGATTAAAAAAAAAGGAAATGGAATACCATGGATGGGCAAGATGCAGGTAGAGTTATACGATTCCCAGCCTCTAGCTCAGGATAGCAGCGGAACCTATTCAATACACAAATAAATTAAGGTCAGGTGTCTTTATGATATAAACATACAGCCATGGCACTCAACACTCTTTGTAAATGGAATACCATGGATGGGCAAGAAGTAAGCCTCTCACACTGCAAGCTTTTAAACAGGGGAAGCTTAAACTCGGATTGCAGACTTGCTCACCCAGCTTTTAGCTTACAAGACTATGTAACAAAAAGATGGTAATTAATAGGCCAGTGTTTCCAGCAATGTAACAGAAGATGACAACAATCTTGCCAGCACAGCTGAAATATTTAGATCTCGGAGAAAAACTAAAAATATTTAATTACTTGCGGAAACAGCCATCAAGTATCATCTTTAATTCAAGAAGAAACTTTCTTTAAATTCTTAAGACAGGCCTCTACCGAGCCATGTTAGTCAGTAGATCACAATCTAAACTTACTTAATTACACTAATATGGAATTCACAGTTATGCTTGACAAGCCACTAATATGCAAGGGCTTGAATATGTAGCCAACAATACCAGTATGCTACTAAGCCCTGAAACATGCATCACAAACCTGCAGTTGCATTTCCTGCATTGATACTCCCGCTCGCCCTCGATCATCTTCACACCGCCTGATCTGATCACAGTCCCCTTCAATGTCAGCAGAATCCCCCTATGCTTCACCCTAACCTTCCCGATGCTCAGCGACGACTCTGCAAAAATGAAAACATCACCGCCGAATCAGGAAACCCCTACACAGCTGAAACATCACGTGACCAAACAATCTTGCAAGCATTACAACGAACAGAAAAGGCGCGTGCGTGGGCGCACCAGGGAATTCCAGTGGCGACCCGCAGACGTTGACGCGCACGTGCACGAACCCCTTCTGCACGGCAGCGGGCCTCGACTCGTCCGGATTACCCAACGCCTCGCCCTTTCGGAGGTTGCACAACACCTCGCTCTGAGAAGAGAAAAAAAAGTGCTCGAGAAATGCGGGGATATAAGCGAAGAAAAGGAAGATCTGGGTCGCGCAGCAGGATGATCTACTCGCCTGGGCGCGCTGGGCGACCTTGTCGAAGGCGCGGAGGAAGTCCTTGGGGTCGTTGTAGAGTATTTTGGCCAAGCCGGGGTCGAAGTCCAGGAGCTCCGCGAAGCTGCGAGAGCGGACGGGACGGGGTTAGGGTTTGGGGAGGAGGGGGAGAGGAGCGGGGTGGAGAGGAGGACTCACTCGATGACGAGGGGGAAGTGGAGCGTGGACTCGGGGTGGAGGAGGATGCGGCGGAGGTCGTCGGAGTGGAAACTGCAGAGGAACTTGGCGAGCTTAGGCACGTGCTCTGCGTACTTGCATGCCTCGCCGTCGGCGGCCTTGAACTCCTCGTGCGGCGCCGGCGGCGGCATTTGGGCGGCGATTGGAGTTTCGGCGCGAAACGTCTAGGGGTCACTGGTCAGGCCACGGCGTCACGGAGGAGAGAAGGGAGAGGACGGTGGTCGCGCTGCTCGGGTTTTTTTTTCCGAGACTTGGGCTTTGGGGACTCCTTGTTCTGTCGTTTGGTGGGCTTTTGCGCGAGGGTTCACGGGTGAGGAAATTGCTGTACTGCTGGTGCTCAATGTTTTTAAAATTTTTTTGCGGGTGCTCAACTTTGCAATGCTACAGTTTTACCTCAAAATTGCCTTAAAAAAACTCAAAAAGAAGAAGCAATGCTACAGTTAATCCATCGATTTGGTAGATGGGTTCAAATGGCCTCTACATAGCTAGGATGTATACAGCCAATACCAACATACGCACAAAAAATACGCCAACAAATAGCAAAGTCATATGAGATCAAAGCTATGCGTAGACAAGGAGAAAGAAAACCAAAGCGATCAGATCTATAATCAGCAAACTACAATAATGTCATATCCTCACCGGCCATCTCATGACACCACATGGACGACGAGGTTTTTCCATAGCAATGCTCTCAAGAAGGCAACTCTGTGAATGGGTGGTGTCTGTTGAGAACTTGAGATCGACGGTTATGAAAGGTAGGCAAGTGGTGATCCATGCTGGCAATGTGCCTACGCTTTGGAAAGATCCTATTGATAATAATCTTTTCTGTTGTGAAAAATATCCTCAATTGTTCTTGAATTGTACTCCCTCCATCCCAAAATACTTGTCATCAAAATGGATAAAAAGAGATGTATCTAGAACTAAAATATGTCTAGATACATCCCTTTTTATCCATTTTGATGACAAGTATTTCCGGACGGAGGAAATAACTACCAAGACTGTATTGTTAACAAAAGCATTCATGTTGACGTTAACAGTTTCTTTTGAAGGAGACTAGATCTGCAGTCCCAGTGGGATGAGGTCAGATCCTTGTTGACTAGTTTCAGACTAGATGTACTTCTGATGTTATCAAATTGTCCTTTGGTAAGAAAGGCACTTTCACAATCAAATCAGTTATGAATTCCTAGACAATTCATTATTTCAAAGTGATTATCGTTGGATATGGAACAGTAGAATGGCTTTAAAAATATAAATCTTCTATGGCAGTTATTTCAAGATCTTGTGCTTGTTAGGGACGTGACGAAAAGAAGAAACAGGGCTGGGAATCCCAAATGTGTTCTTTTTGTTGCGAGAGAGACACCTCGCAGCACTTGTTTTTCATGTGTCCTCTTGCTAGAGTTGTGTGGCACACAATATGGTCGTTTGGCATGGACTGTTGCCCTAATAATATCTGGCAATTTTATGCATTGGTGCTACTCTTTCTTTTCGCGCGGGGAATAGTTCTTTTTTGTGGGGCTTGCTATTGTGTGTTGGACGATTTGGAGTTGTCGTGATCGTACGAACTTTGAACTCAAACTCCCCAAAACTCATTTTGATATTTTGTTCACGAACGGTGCATCCTTGCAGTATTGGGCAGGTTTGCAGAAGCTGGAGGACCGCGAGGTGCTAAACGGCTAGGAGGGGGCGGGGAGGAGTGGTCACGGAGGAGAGAAGGGAGAGGACTCTGCTCGGGTTTTTTTCTCGAGACTTTGGTCATGATGGGCTTTGGGGACTCCTTGTTCTGTCGTTCGGTGGGCTTTTGCGCGAGGGTTCACGGGTGAGGAAATTGCGGAAATCACTCCCATCTTTCATGTTGCAACAAGTGGCACACTGTATGCGCGTCATTTGTCGCAACTTTAAAGTTTTTCTTATTCAAAATGTTTCATCTCTTAAATCATGCATCTAAATCTTGAACCGCTTCATTGTTGGATTCCTTGTGTCGAGATGTTCAAAATTATATCCCTATTTAATAGATTTTGACATATTTTTAAAAAAGACAGAAAAATGAACGAAAAAACCAAACCGAGAACACACTTGTTTTTCCTTTCCAAAAGAGGCACGACGTGCCTCTCGTAGAAAAAAACATGTTTCCAAGAGGCAGGGTCGTGTCTCTCGCGGAAGCAAACCAGTGCCTCTCAGGGAGGAAGAAAAAGAAAACGCGTTTTTTCCATTTTCGAGAGGCACGGCCATGGAAGGAAAAAATAAAACGTGTTTTTCCGTTTTTGAGAGGCACGGCCGTGAAAGCAAACCCGTTCTTGTTGTGAAAGAAAAAAACATATTTTTTTGTTTCTGAAAGGCATGACCGTTGCCTCTCGCGGAAGCAACCCGTGTCTCTCGTGGAAGCAAAACCGTGCCTCTCGCGAAAGGAAAATAACGTGTTTTCTCATGCAAAAAAGAATTCAAAAAAATTGTTCAAAAGCTAAGAAAGACCGATGAAAAACCTAAAAGTAAAAAAAACATCTAAAAAGAAAAATGCATGTGAAAAAATAAATAAAAATAAAAAAATCGAAAGGAGCATCCAAAGCGCAATCAACCCGCCCCAAGTGAGCCTTGGGGTGGCTCCCGAACGACTGCTCCTCAATTAGTTGCTCTTGAAAATCGCACTACGAGTGCTCAACTTTGCTATGCTACAGTTTTACCTCAAAGAGCCTGTCCGGCAGCTCTCCGCTCCGCAGCTAGAGTGGCGGAGCAGCACCGAACAAGTCAGATCCGCGTTCCTTGTCTCGAGGCGGAGCGGCCCGCAGCCTATTTTTCTTGCCAAATAAATGCTATAATTTTCAAAAATAAATGCAATGCTAAAGTTCCAAATTTTGCCTAATAGGAAAGAAAAAAAGCAATGCTATAGTTCCAAAAAGAAATGCAATGCTACAGTTAGGGCATCTCCAACGCCGATCCTCAAACCTCCCATAACCGTCTGAATCGCGAAAACCATCCAACGTGGTCCTGTATCGGTCCGCAGCGCGGTCAGGACGTGATTTCTCTGGCAAACCGGAGACAAAAGTGGGGGAGGTTTACGGGAGTCCGGACCAATTCCAAGCCCGCTTTCTGGCTGCCCTGGCCCACCAAAACCCCTCCCCCTCTCTCGTGTGCGTTTCTCGTCTGGCGCCAGCTGCCCGCATTCATGCCGTTGTAGAGCGCGCTGCTACTTCTTGAACTTGCATTGATTTTTCCCTTGAAGAGGACAGGTGATGCATGAGAGTAGAGATAAGTGTTTCCCTCAGCTAAGAATCAAGGTATCAATCCAGTAGGAGGCACAAGCAAGTCTCCAATATATGCACCTGCACAAACTAACAAACACTTGCACACAACGTGAAAAAGGAGTTGTCAATCCCTTCACGATCATGAACAAGAGTGAGATCTAATAAAGATAGGTATAAAAGATAAATAAAAGAGCAAACTAAAGTAAATATAAATAAATTGCAGCAAGGTATTTTTTTGGTTTACAGAACTGAAAATATATAATGGAAAATAGACTCGGGAGGCATAGGTTTCACTAGAGGCTTCTCTATTGAATAAAGCATATGGTGGGTGTCGTGGAATTGTCACGGCAGATGCCCTAGCATGAGACTTAGGTGTGGAGCCATCGCGACGTGGTTAGCTTGAAGGGGTTAAAATGGGACAAGGGACACAGAGAGTTTTACCCAGGTTCGGCCCCTGCTACCTCTTGAGCACTGCGTTGGATTTCCCCGAAGAGGAGAGGATGATGCAGTAAAGTAGCATAAGTATTTTCCTTAGTTTTTGAGAACCAAGGTATCAATCCAGTAGGAGACCACGCACAAGTCCCTCGTACCTACACAAAACGACAGCAACTCGCAACCAACGCTTAGGGGTTGTCAATCCCTTCACAGTCACTTACGAGAGTGAGATCTGATAGAGATAATATTTTTGGTATTTTTGATAGATAGATGCAAAGTAAAAAGTAAAGGCAAACTAAAAACAAAGCAAATAAATAAAGTGATATAGATTGATATGATGAGAATAGACCCGGGGGCCATAGGTTTCACTAGTGGCTTCTCTCAAGAGCATAAGTATTCTACGGTGGGTGAACAAATTACTGTTGAGCAATTGACAGAATTGAGCATAGTTATGAGTATATCTAGGCGATGATCATGTATATAGGCATCATGTCCAAAACAAGTAGATCGAAACGATTATGCATCTACTACTATTACTCCACTCATCGACCGCTATCCAGCATGCATCTAGAGTATTAAGTAAAAACAGAGTAACGCCGTAAGCAAGATGACATGATGTAGAGGGATAAATTCATGCAATATGATAAAAAAAACCCATCCTGTTATCCTCGATGGCAACAATACAATACGTGCCTTGCAACTCTTTCTGTCACTGAGTAAGGACACCGCAAGATTGAACCCAAAGCTAAGCACTTCTCCCATTGCAAGAACTACCAATCTAGTTGGCCAAACCAAAAAGATAATTCGAAGAGACTTGCAAAGATAACTCAATCATACATAAAAGAATTCAGAGAAGAATCAAATATTTTCCATAGATAATACTGGATCATAAACCCACAATTCATCGGTCTCAACAAACACATCGCAAAAAGAAGATTACATCGAATAGATCTCCACGAGAGAGGGGGAGAACATTGTATTGAGATCCAAAAAGAGAGAAGAAGCCATCCTACTAGCTATGGACCCAAAGTTAGTCTGAAGTAAACTACTCACACTTCATCGGAGGGGCTATGGTGATGATGTAGAAGCCCTCCGTGGTGGATGCCCCCTCCGCGGAGCTCCGGAACAGGCCCCAAGATGGGATCTCGTGGATACAGAAAGTTGCGGCGGTGGAATTAGGTTTTTGGCTCCCGTTCTGGTCGTTCGGGGATACGTAGGTATATATAGGAGGAAGGAGTACGTCGGTGGAGCTCCGAGGGGCCCACGAGGTAGGGGGCGCGCCCTCCACCCTCGTGACCTCCCCGGAAGCTTCTTGGAGTAGGGTCCAAGTCTCCTGGATCACGTTCGGTTGGAAAATCACGATCCCGAAGGTTTCATTCCGTTTGGACTCCGTTTGATATTCTGTTTCTTCGAAATACTGAAAAAGGCAAAAAACAACAATTCTGGGTTGGGCCTCCGATTAATAGGTTACTCCCAAAAGTAATATAAAAGTGGAAAATAAAGCCCAATATAGTCCAAAACAGTAGATAAAGTAGCATGGAGCAATCAAAAATTATAGATACGTTGGAGACGTATCAGGCATCCCCAAGCTTAATTCCTGCTCGTCCTCGAGTAGGTAAATGATAAAAAAAGAATTTTTGATGCGGAGTGATACTTTGGCATAATTTCAGTGTAAATCTTCTTAATTGTGATATGAATATTCAGATCCAAAAGATTCAAGACAAAAGTTCATATTGACACAAAAATAATAATACTTCAAGCATACTAATCAAAGCAATCATGTCTTCTCAAAATAACATGGCAAAAGAAAGTTCATCCCTACAAAATCATATAGTTAGGCTATGCTTCATTTTCGTCACACAAAGATGTTCCCAACTTCTATACCCCCGATGACAAGCCAAGCAATTGTTTCATACTTAAGTAATCTCAAAAAATTTCAACCTTCATGCAATACATGAGCGTGAGCCATGGATATAGCACTATGGGTGGAATAGAATATGATGATGGGGATTGTGTGGAGAAGACAAAAAAGGAGAAAGTCTCACATTGACGAGGATAATCAATGGGCTATGGAGATGCCCGTCAATTGATGTCAACATGAGGAGTAGGGATTGCCATGCAACGGATGCACTAGAGCTATGAATGCTCAACAAAAGAAAACTAGTGGGTGTGCATCCAACTTGCTTGCTCACGAAGACCTAGGGCATTTGAGGAAGCCCATCGTAGGAATATACAAGCCAAGTTTTATAATGAAAAATTCCCACTAGTATAAAAAAGACAACTTATGAGACTCACTACATGAGGAACAAGGTGCTACTTTGAAGCACAATATATGAGACCCACTATATGAAGAACACGGTGCTACTTTGAAGCACAATATATGAGACTACATGAAGAACAAGGTGCTACTTTGAAGCACAAGTGTGGAAAAAGAGATAGTAGCATTGCCCTTTTTATATTATTTTATTATTATTATTTTCTTTTTTGGGGGCCTTTCTTTTTTTCTTTTTGGCCTTTCTCTCTTTTTTTATTTGGGCAATGCTCTAATAATAATGATCATCACACTTCTATTGATTACAACACAAGGATTACAACTCGAAACTTAGAACAAGATATGACTCTATATGAATGCCTCCGGCGGTGTACCGGGATAGTGCAATGAATCAAGAGTGACATGTATGAAAAATAATGCATGGTGGCTTTGCCACAAATACGATGTCAACTACAAGATCATGCAATGGCAATATGACAAAAGTAATGCATGTCATGATGATGATGGTGGAAGTTGCATGGCAATATATCTCGGAATGGCTATGGAAATTCCATAATAGGTAGGTATGGTGGCTGTTTTGAGGAGGATATAAGGAGGTTTATGTGTGATAGAGCATATCATATCACGGGGTTTGGATGCACGGACGAAGTTTGTACCAACTCTCAAGGTGAGAAAGGGCAATGCACGGCACCGAAGAGGCTAGCAATGATGGAAAGGTGAGAGTGCGTATAATCCATGGACTCAACATTAATCAAAAGAACTCATATACTTATTGCAAAAATTTAGAAGTCATCAAAAATTCAAGTACTACACGCATGCTCCTAGGGGGATAGATTGGTAGGAAAAGACCATCGCTCGTCCCCGACCGCCACTCATAAGGATGCACAAGCCAGGTACACTTCATGTTTCAAATTTGTTACATAACTTTAACCATATGTGCATGCTACGGGATTTGCAAACTTCAACACGAGTATTTCTTAAATTCATAATCACCCAACTAGCACGACTATGATATTATCACCTCCATATCTCAAAACAATTACCAAGCATCAAACTTATCTTAGTATTCAACACACTCAAAAGAAAGTTTCACATATCTTGAACACCAAGTATATTAACATTAAGCAAATTACCATGCTATTAAAGACTCTCAAAATAATCTAAGTGAAGCATGAGAGTTCAAATAGTTTCTTTAAAACAAATCCACCACCGTGCTCTAAAAGATCTAAGTGAAGTACTAGAGCAAAACTATCAAGCTCAAAAGATATAAGTGAAGCACAATGAGCAAAACTATCAAGCTCAAAGGATATAAGTGAAGCACATAGAGTATTCTAACAAATTCCAATTCATGTATGGCTCTCTCAAAAGATGTGTACAGCAAGGATGATTGTGGTAAACTAACAAGCAAAGACACAAACAATACAAGACGCTCCAAGCAAAACACATATCATGTTGGTGAATAAAAATATAGCTCCAAGTAAATTACCGATGGAAGTGGACGAAAGAGGGGATGCCTTCTGGGGCATCCCCAAGCTTTGACTTTTTGGTGTCCTTGGATTATCTTGGGGGTGCCATGGGCATCCCCAAGCTTAGGCTCTTGCCACTCCTTGTTCCATAATCCATCAAAAGAATTCACCCAAAACTTGAAAACTTCACAACACAAAACTCAACAGAAATCTCGTGAGCTCCGTTAGAGAAAGAAAACAAAAGACTACTTCAAGGTACTGTAATGAACTCATTATTTATTTATATTGGTGTTAAACCTACTGTATTCCAACTTCTCTATGGTTTATAAACTAATTTACTAGCCATAGATTCATCAAAATAAGCAAACAACACACGAAAAACAGAATCTGTCAAAAACAGAATAGTCTGTAGCAATCTGTAACTAACGCAAACTTATGGAACTCTAAAAATTCTACAAAATAGGAAGTCCTGGAAAATTTGTTTATTGATCAGCAGAAAAAAGAATCAACGCAAAATCACGTTCCTGTGATTTAACAAAATTATATTCGTGCGCGCAAAGTTTCTGTTTTTTCAGCAGAATCAAATCAACTATCATCGTAGGTTATCCTATAGGTCCTACTTGGCACAAACACTAATTAAAACATAAAACCACATCCAAACAGAAGGTAGATGGATTATTTATTCCCAAAGAGAATCAAAAACAAAAAACACAAAATAAAATTGGGTTGCCTCCCAACAAGCGCTATCGTTTAACGCCCCTAGCTAGGCATAAAAGTGAGGATAGATCTAGGTATTGCCATCTTTGGTAGGCAATCCATAAGTGTCTCTCATGATAGATTCATAAGGTAATTTTATTTTCTTTTTAGGGAAGTGTTCCATACCCTTCTTTAAGGGAAATTGGAATCTAATATTCCCTTCCTTCATATCAATAATTGCACCAATCGTTCTAAGGAAAGGTCTACAAAGAATAATAGGACACGAAGGATTGCAATCTATATCAAGAACGATAAAATCTACGGGCACATAATTCCTATTTGCAACAATAAGAACATCATTAATTCTTCCCATAGGTTTTTTAATAGTGGAATCCGTAAGATGCAAGTTTAGAGAGCAATCATCAAAATCACGGAAATCTAGCAAATCACATAAAGTTTTGGGAATAGTAGAGACACTAGCACCCAAATCACATAAAGCATGAAACTCATAATCTTTAATTTTAATAGTAGGTTCCCATTCATCATAGAGTTTTCTAGGGATAGAAACTTTCAACTCAAGTTTTTCTTCATATGATTGTATCAAAGCATCAACGATATGTTCGGTAAAGGCCTTATTTTGACTATAAGAATGAGGAGAATCTAGCACGGATTGCAACAAGGAAATACAACCAATCAAAGAGCAATTTTCATAATTAAATTCCTTGAGATCCAAAATAGTGGGTTTAGCAACATCACGGTTTTTATTTATTTCAATCCCAGTTTCATCAATTTCATCATCAAGATCTAGAAACTCCGAATTCTTAAAACACCTTCTAGGTAAAGGAAGATAATCTTCAGATTCATCAAGATTCATATTGCAAAACAAAGATTTAATGGGGGACACATCAATGACTTTTAGATCTTCATCTTGATTTTCATAGGGATTGGAAGAACACGCTTTAATAAAGGCATCTTTGGAAGCACGCATCCTAGCGGTTCTTTCCTTGCACTCATCAATGGAAATTCTCATGGCTTTGAGAGACTCATTGATATCATGCTTAGGAGGAATAGATCTAAGCTTTAAAGAATCAATTTCAAGAGAAATTCTATCAACGTTCCTAGCCAAATCATCAACTTTAAGCAATTTCTCTTCAAGCAAAGCATTAAAATTCTTTTGTGAATTCATAAACTCTTTAACACTACTCTCAAATTCAGAGGGCATCTTATTAAAATTTCCATAAGAGTTATTGTAGGAATTTCCATAATTATTAGAAGAATTACTAGGATAAGGCCTAGGATTAAAATTCCCTCTATAAGCGTTGTTTCCAAAACTATTCCTACCAAAAAAATTCACATCCATAGATTCATTATTATTCTCAAGCAAGGTAGATAAAGGCATATCATTAGGATCAAGAGGAGTATTTTTAGGAGCAAACATCTTCATAAGTTCATCCATCTTTTCACTCAAAACATTGATTTCTTCTATAACATGCACTTTTTTACTAGAAGATCTTTCGGTGTGCCATTGAGAATAATTAGCCATAATATTATCAAGCAATTTGGTAGCATCCCCTAACGTAATTTCCATAAAAGTGCCTCCCGTGGCCGAATCTAAAAGATTTCTAGAAGCAAAATTCAATCCAGCATAAAAGTTTTGTATGATCATCTATAAATTCAAAACATGAGTAGGGCAATTACGAAGCATTAATTTCATTCTTTCCCAAGATTGGGCAACATGCTCATGATTAAGTTGTTTAAAATTCATGATGTTGTTCCTAAGAGTGATAATCTTAGCGGGAGGAAAATACTTAGAGATAAAAGCATCTTTGCACTTGTTCCAAGAATCAATACTTATTTTAGGCAAAGATGAAAACCAAACTTTAGCACGATCTCTAAGTGAAAACGGAAATAACTTCAATTTGACAATATTGTTATCCGTATCTTTCTTCTTTTGCATATCACACAAATCAACAAAATTGTTTAGATGAGTAGCGGCATCTTCACTAGGAAGGCCGGCGAATTGATCTTTCATAACAAGATTCAACAAAGCGGTATTGATTTCACAAGACTCATCATTATTAAGAGGAGCAATCGGAGTACTAAGGAAATCATTATTATTGGTATTCGAGAAATCACACAATTTGGTATTATCTTGTGCCATGGCAACAAGTAATCCAACACACAAGAAAACAGAAAGGCAAAGGGGAAAAAGGCAAACGGGAAAGAGAGGAGGAGACTGGGAAAGAGAGGGCGAATAAAACGGCAAGGGTGAAGTGGGGGAGAGGAAAATGAGAGGCAAATGGCAAATAATGTAATGCGAGAGATAGGGATTGCGATGGGTACTTGGTATGGTTGACTTGCTTACGTGAGCCTCCCCGGCAACGGCGCCAGAAATTCTTATTGCTACCTCTTGAGCACTGCGTTGGATTTCCCCGAAGAGGAGAGGATGATGCAATAAAGTAGCGTAAGTATTTCCCTCAGTTTTTGAGAACCAAGGTATCAATCCAGTAGGAGACCACACACAAGTCCCTTGTACCTACACAAAATGATAGCAACTCGCAACCAACACTTAGGGGTTGACAATCCCTTCAGGGTCACTTACGAGAGTGAGATCTGATAGAGATAATATTTTTGGTATTTTTGATAGATAGATGCAAAGTAAAAAGTAAAGGCAAAGTAAAAACAAAGCAAATAAATAAAGTGATATAGATTGATATGATGAGAATAGACCCGTGGGCCATAGGTTTCACTAGTGGCTTCTCTCAAGAGCATAAGTATTCTACGGTGGGTGAACAAATTACTGTTGAGCAATTGACAGAATTGAGCATAGTTATGAGTATATCTAGGTGATGATCATGTATATAGGCATCACGTCCAAAACAAGTAGATCGAAACGATTCTGCATCTACTACTATTACTCCACTCATCGACCGCTATCCAGCATGCATCTAGAGTATTAAGTAAAAACAAAGTAACACCGTAAGCAAGATGACATGATGTAGAGGGATAAATTCATGCAATATGATAAAAAAACCATCTTGTTATCCTCGATGGCAACAATACAATACGTGCCTTGCAACTCTTTCTGCCACTGAGTAAGGACACCGCAAGATTGAACCCAAAGCTAAGCACTTCTCCCATTGCAAGAACTACCAATCTAGTTGGCCAAACCAAAAAGATAATTCGAAGAGACTTGCAAAGATAACTCAATTATACATAAAAGAATTCAGAGAAGAATCAAATATTTTCCATAGATAATACTGGATCATAAACCCACAATTCATCGGTCTCAACAAACACACCGCAAAAAGTAGATTACATCGAATAGATCTCCACGAGAGAGGGGGAGAACATTGTATTGAGATCCAAAAAGAGAGAAGAAGCCATCCTACTAGATATGGACCCGAAGTTAGTCTGAAGTAAACTACTCACACTTCATCGGAGGGGCTATGGTGATGATGTAGAAGCCCTCCGTGGTGGATGCCCCCTCCGGCGGAGCTCCGGAGCAGGCCCCAAGATGGGATCTCGTGGATACAGAAAGTTGCGGTGGTGGAATTAGGTTTTTGGCTCCCGTTCTGGTCATTCGGGGATATGTAGGTATATATAGGAGGAAGGAGTACGTCGGTGGAGCTCCGAGGGGCCCACGAGGTAGGGGGGCGCACCCAGGGGGGCACCCTCCACCCTCGTGACCTCCCCAGAAGCTTCTTGGAGTAGGGTCCAAGTCTCCTGGATCACGTTCGGTTGGAAAATCACGATCCCGAAGGTTTCATTCCGTTTGGACTCCGTTTGATATTCTGTTTCCTCGAAATACTAAAAAAGGCAAAAAAACAGCAATTCTGGGCTGGGCCTTCGGTTAATAGGTTAGTCCCAAAAGTAATATAAAAGTGGAAAATAAAGCCCAATATAGTCCAAAACAATAGATAAAGAAGCATGGAGAAATCAAAAATTATAGATACGTTGGAGACGTATCAGCCCCTCGCAACGAGGTAAAGGCCTACTCCTGCTTTAGGTTGCATTTTTTGGGTTTCAATTACCATGGAGAGAATACGCTTGACCTAGTTCTTGACTTGTTGTTTCTTGCCTTAACCCGCCGCTGGGTCACCCCTTTATATACACAGGCTGATGCCCGGCGGCTTACAGAGTCCCGGCCGGCTCATACACAACGTGTCCGACTCGATTACAAAACTAAACTTTCCTTAACATACAAGTTAAACATATGGCGGTTTATGCCCGTGGGCCTCAAGTCTCCTCTGGGTCTTGGGCCTTCAGTAAGCTTGCTTCATGAACCTTCATCTTCAACATCTTCTTGGGCCTTCTCATTATGAACTGCCAGTGGTATGACCCGGCCCCTCCTGGGCGGGTCATACCTAATAGTTATACCCCCAGCATTAGGCCCCAGGTTGATGTGAACTTGTTCATATCAATCTTCAACACTTGACTTTAAAAAAATCCTTCCTCGTCAGTCCTTATGAAATCTTATAACCCACCGTGACGTCAGCTCACAGAATTGTGGTAACCCACCATGACGTCATCTCACATTAATATCACACGAGGCCCAAATCTCAATATCCCTTCACTTTTAATGAACCTCCGAAAATCGAGGCATCTGTGCTGTCACATAACCACTTTTCAGCCTCCTCGATTCCCATGCATGCCATCTATCCACTGCCTTATAAATAGGGATAGGGGTCCTTTTTAGTTTTTTCCCTTGCCTCCTCGTCTTAGTCCTCTTCCTCAAACGCCTCAAGCGCCCGAGCTCCGTCGCCGCCGTCGACCTTCATCCGCTGCATCAACCTGAGCGCACCAGAAACACCGTCGCACGCCTTCGTTGTTCAACAGTCTCTGTAAGCTCCCCTCTTTCCTCTCCATAGATCTTCATTAGTGTTTGCTCGAGTTCTTTGGAGTTCATCTCCGTTCCTCTGTTCCTTCCTATCTCTTGTAGTTTTGATCTGAGTTTGGTACTCATCTTGCGCGGCATCAGTTTAACACTCATATTTGATATTTGAACGTTTCCCCTCCTTAAGAGATCTCATCTGAACATGTGAACTGTTCTGCTGCCGCCACTTAGGTTTAGAATTTTTCTTCATTATCTGAACTGCCGTAGATCCAAAAATTATAGCACCGATCTGTGAAAACTGTTTGTCCAACACTTAGCAATTCTTCACTCATAGATCTGAAAAACTGATAGTTGTGTGGGCGGCTTAACTGATAAACCATAATCCGCCAGGTACCATTAGTCCGCTTTTAAGCCGCCAATAGATTGCTTTGCATAACTTCAACACTATCCTCCGGCTTAACACACTACATGTTTACAGTCCTTACCTTTGAACCAATGATCGGCTTAATGACATAATCTTAAACCGGCAAAAAAATTCTTTTCAGATCATCATCAACAATGACTAAGACCTTCATTTCATGCAACTGGGTAGCAGCCCAGGTCACCGAGGAAGATTTGAACAACTTTGTTGAAACTGGCGTCTTAGCCAAGAAAGACAACATCCATTGGAACTGTGGCGAAGCCACGCTATAACTGTGTAGTCGCTTGACTACACAGGATTTTCGTACGACATTGACCGCCACGTCTCACGTCTTCATACCACGTCGTTGAACCAGCAATATTTGGAATTTAACTACACAGGCCCATCTATTCTCTCATTCCCTGCTTCTATAACAATTAGTTGGGCCACTACTGGGCCATATAGCAAGAAGAAAGTCCAAAATCCCTTAACTGATCGCACTGTATCGCTTGATCCCCAAATTACGTGATGTCCTTGCCTCCCCTTCACACATGCCTCTCCAATGACCGTGGACAGCCGCCGAAGCGCATCGTCTCCAGACTTCCCATCCAGGCGCCGGTGATCTTTGGCTGGACTCTAGACATGAGACGCGAGGAACAACCACCTTGGGCCGTCTAGCGAGCCATGAGTGGCGCACCCGCGGCTGCACATGAATTGTTCGTCTGAAACGCTGAACCAATTGATCAATACTACTATACTAGTATGCAATCAGTATCTGATCCAACACAAGGCAAGGCCCTCCACTTTTCTACTTCTACCTGTTTGTTTTATGTGCAAAAACAGCAATGTAGTACATTATTTTCCACTTTTTCTCTCACTAACAATATTAGGATTCAGGACGTAGGAGATTATTTTGATTAAGAATAAGAATTGCATATTCCCTTTTCTTAGTAATAGATTTATTTTGCCAGGTATTTGGTTTGATAAATGGATAAATTTGTGAGGTAGATGTTTTGTATTCATGTTTATGATTTAAAAAATTATTAGTAAAGTTTGACATCACAAGGTTTTGATCTTGGCACCGCCACTGCATTGGAGGGTCCCAGGCACCGAAAATCCTCCTAAGCCCAAGGAAGGAGAAGTAATCATTTTTACTGATCATATGATCCGCGGGTTTACCCCGCCCAGCTCAAAATTCTTTCAAGACGTGATACAATTCTTCCAACTTCATCCTCAAGACATTGGGCCCAATTCTATCTCCAACATTTGCAACTTCCAAGTATTTTGCAAAGCTTATCTTCAAGAGGAACCCACTGTCGAACTGTTCAGGAAATTTTATTATTTGAACCGGCAGACGGAGTTCACCGACATGCCCAGCTTGGAACTAGGTGGAGTTTCAATTCAGAAACGGAAAGAGGCCACCTTCCCCTATGCCAAGCCGCCCAGTCGTCCCAAGGACTGGAACCAAACTTGGTTCTATTGCCAAGATACATCTCCAGAGGGTGAGAATCCCTTGCTGGGTTACCGTGAACACCAGCTCAGCAACACACATCAACTCCCACAGCAGATCAACACGAAGGAACGAGCCAAGTATGCGCCCATTTTTTCAAAGATCAGAGCCTTCATGGATAACGGCCTAACCGGCATCGACCTTGTTCGGTGCTGGGTCTCTTGGAGGATTCTGCCCTTAAGCCACCGCCCCAGCTTAATGTGCGAGTACACCAACAATTTGAAAGATCCACAATGCCACTGCGAAATCCAATTATCTGACGCAGAAGTCAATGAAGCGACCAAGTCTTTGTTGAATGAAAGCTGGGCAGAGTGCAGTAAAAGCGGACTTAGTCCTTTCTGCATGTTCAACCAGCCGCCAGTTGTAAGTTTTGCCCATACTTTTTCTAGTTGAATCATGTTTTCATTAATATTGTCCTCTTATAATCATCTGACTTCTCACAAGCTGATTCTCCTTTTGGAAGAAGAAGCTGCAAGGCAAACTGGCCAAGCAGACTCGGGCCAAGACCAAGGTTAACAAAAAGCCTGCCAAGAAGAAGACCGACCCCTCCGAGTTACTGGACTTGGATGACGATGGTGATGATGATGAGTCAGAGGTAGAACTTGATTCTCTTGGCTCATTTTTTGTACATCTCATTGACAATGACTATTATCAGAATGAAGTGGAAGCTAGCCGTGCGAGTGACGAAGAGGTAATTGTTCTTTCCTCCGGCTCAGAATCTCTGCCAAAACAGAAAACTTGACAAGCAATCCGGAAAGCAAGGTTTTCTCATCCTTTGGCTTATTTGGATCCCAACTTTATTTTGAAGAAGCAGCAACATGAAAGCTCGCCGCACAACCTGGAACAATGGAGGCGGGATCCTTTCCTCCGGCTTACCCAATACTCCAGCTCCCCGCAAGCGTCGTCCAGAGGTCTCAACAATTTTCGACTTAACTTATCCCAAGGCCGGTCTTTTTCGACAACCTCTTAATCCTTCCGATTCAAATTATTAGGAAACATCTCGTTCCTCCTCTGGTGACTCAACAGGGACTCATGTCCCAGTCTTCAAGACTGTGCCTGGGTAAGAATATTAAATCTCTACTTTCAATCATGTACTCAATTGTTGTGTTAACCTCATCTTGTGTTTCATTCACAGAGCTATGGCAAAGCCCAGCTAGAAGATAAAGGTGACAAAAACCACTGTAAACCCTTCTGAGTCGGAGCAGCAGCCAACAAAGACCTCCCACCATGCCCCTGAAGCCACAACTGATGAACCGCCACTGGACGAACACAACATCACCATGGATCAAATGGACGTTAACCCAGCCACCACTAAGCCGCCAAGTCCCATCAAGCCGCCAAGTCCCATCAAGCCTAGTGAAAGAGAAGGCTGATGATGTTATCATCACTAGGCTTGGCTATACAGCGCCAGGGAATCCCACTGTCTTGTCAAAGCACAGCGCTAAGGAAGAAATATCCATTGCTGACAAAGGCAAGTGGTCAATGAAGTTGGAGGGCTACGCTCACTACATCACTCAAGAAATTCACTCCGGGTACTTGAACCGCCTACACACAAGCCGCGATTTTGAGACCGACTTAGTGAACTTGATGAAGGAGCATTTTGAGGTAAACACTACAACTCTCTTCATATGAACATACTTTATCAGCTGACAAGTTTACAGGATATGATAGATTTGAATGTATTGTAGACTTTCACTATAGGAATGAGGGACTTTGCCGTCCACCAAGGCTGACGGCAAAAGCATACACGGCGGACGGCAAAGACCTTTGCTGTCAGCCAGCAGACGGCAACATGTCCGACTGAATAGGCTACGGCAAAGGGCTCTTTGCCATCAGCTGGCGAACGACAAAGATGAAAAAGGCTTTGTCATCCGCTGGCTGACGTCAAAGAGCTTAGACGGCACACGTGGTAGTTCAGGTCCGTTAAGTGGTTAATGGTGTGCTTTGCCATCAGCCAGCGGATGACAAAGATGCAAAGGCCTTTGCTGTCTGCTGGCTGACGGCAAATCTGCCAAATAGGCCAACCCCTAATTGCCAGGTTGCACAGGTAGCTGCCACGTGGTAGCTTTGCCGTCTGCTGGCGGATGACAAAGCTCTTTGCTGTCCGCTAGCAGATGGCAAAGTGTCTATATAGCCCCTGTTTTTTCTGTTTTTTCTTAAATTCATTCAATTTTGATAGAATTTCATATACCGGGTGTAGCTACACCCATTTCTTATATACTACCATGTGGTAGTATATACTCTACTTTATTATTTTTATTATGTTCATATACTATATCTAAGATACTCCAAAGTGAGTTATATGAAAAAATTGCAAGTTAGCTTATAGTTTTATTGTATTTGTGAAATACGTACATATTTATACGCGAAATGAAGTATGCACAAAATATGGTACATACTAACAAAAAAATAGTATATGTACTACCTAAACATTCTTATATACTACATATTACGTGTACATACTCCGATATGATAGATACTACTCAGAACATATGAAACAAAAGTGGGAGTAACTACACCCGGTAGTAGGGAAAATTTGTCCTATATATATATATATAGACACATTTCAAAGTATTTTCAACAATGAGTTTCCAACAAGAGATATATACAAGTTTCAAACATTTCCATATATACAATAAGTTTGCAACAAGAGATATCCAACAAGTTTCCAACCAACAACATATCCAACAAGTTTCCACAAATAACAAAGAAGCACAAGCACAAGTACAATTTTGCAACAAGTTTCCATCAATGCTAGCTTCCTCATCCCAAGCAAATCTGCAAATTAGGAAAGTTGAAAGTTAGAAGAATAAGAAGACTAGCTATAAGAAAAAGAAGAAGAAGAAGAAGAAGAAGAAGCTTCTTCTAACTAAGGTAGGTAAAAATGCTATTTTTTAGCTAAGGTAGGTAAAAATGCTAAGTGTGTAGGTCACTTTGTACCTAAGTGAGCCAATTATGTCATAAATGAAGTAGTTAAGCTAATTATAGATCATTATTGAGCTATCCTAGGTTGTTATGCCATTTCGTACCTAAGTGAGCTAATTATGTCGTAAATGAAGTAGTTAAGCTAATTATAGATCATTATTGAGCTATCCTAGGTTGTCATGCCATTTTGTACCTAAATGAGCTAATTATTTCATAAATGAAGTAGCTAAGCTAATTATAGATCATTATTGAGCTATCCTTGGTTGTCATGCCATTTTGTACCTAAGTGAGCTAATTATGTCATACATGAAGTAGCTAAGCTAATTATAGATCATTATTGAGCTATCCTAGGTTGTTATGCCATTTTGTACCTAAGTGAGCTAATTATGTCATAAATGAAGTAGCTAAGCTAGTTATAGATCATTATTGAGCCATCCTAGGTTGTTATGCCATTTTGTATCTAAGTAGGCTAATTATGTCATAAGTGAACTAGCTAAGCTAGCTATAGACCATTATTGAGCTATCCTAGGTTGTTATATGCCATTTTCTAGCTAACAAAGCATTTGTTAAGCAAAACACTTGGGAAAAATTACCATGATCCGGGAGGTGAAGGGTCGGTCGGGGTTGCGCCACCGTGAGACGGAGAAGGATCGGTCGATCCTTTGTGGGAGGCGTGTTGCATGAAAGATCATTTGCAATGTTTACTTAGCATGATGCAACTGAAATGTGAATACTAGTAACTAATGACCATTCAAATGAAACTCACCGTGTCCGCTATAGCAATCTGGGGCATCGGCAGAGGCGTCTGGCTAGTTTTCTCGCACACGGACTGCACATTTTGTTTTCACGAGTCAGTCATATGAGTTAGTAATGAAACGAACATTGCGTGCATGATTTAACTAGTATGCGGGAGAAACTTACCATGAGGATCTTGTATAGTGCCCGGTGACTCACGAAACCTCATCCTTTGGTGCACACTAACCGATGAAGCTCAACCCTCTCTTGAACTGAGCTATTTCTGCTTTTTTGAACAAAAAGTTCGAGTAGTTCAGTGAAAAAATGGTCAAGTCGTTCCGGTTCCTCTCCGCCTCCAGCATATTAGTCATCCTCTCCTCCATGTCCCTCACCTTCTCGTCCGCCTGCCTGGTTGCCTCCGCCACAAGCTCCTAGGCCCTAGCCTCGATAGCGAGATCCACTGGCCATGGTCGAGGCCCCATCTCGGGAAGAGACTTTGTCTGCCGCTTCTTGATCTCCGAGAGACCTATAGGATAACGTATGAGCCCATCCCCAATGGCTATGTGTGCATGTTTCCTCCCATCACCAGATAGCATCACGAGCTCAGGATCAAAAGGACTCTGGCTCGGGCTGAAGTCCTCGCCTTTCATCTCCTTCCCCTAGTCTCTGTACCTCACAAGCTTGTTCTGGGAGGATATGTTGGTGAAGCTCTCTGGGTGATTGAGGTCATCCTCCGAGAATGCCTTGGCCTTCTTGAACGGGGCACTATGGGCCATGGCATAGAGGTCGTACAGCGGAGGCACCTCCTTCTTGTTGTATTTTGCCTGAAAGAGAGGAACAGAGGTAAATTAGTAATTAAAGCTAGCATGAAGAATGAAATTGAATGAATCGAACCACATACCCAGTGATCCCCGTACTCAAATAGGTTGGAGCTCCCTTGATGGTGCGGCAGACCTCGCATCTAGGCACGCTTGTCCCTGGCCTTGTTGTGGGTGGCTAGTGCTATGTCTTGAGCTTGCGTTGGTTTTCCTTGAAGAGGAAAGGGTGACGCAACAATAGTAGCGTAAGTATTTCCCTCAGTTTTTGAGAACCAAGGTATCAATCCAGTAGGAGGCTCCTCAAAAGTCCCAGGCACCTACACAAACAAACAAAGAACTCGCAACCAACGCAATAAAGGGGTTGTCAATCCCTTCACGGCCACTTGCGGAAGTGAGATCTGATAGAGATAGTATGATAAGATAAATATATTTTGGTATTTTATAATATAGATAGGAAAAGTAAAGATGCAAATAAAATTAGATTGAAAGCTTATATGACAAAAGATAGACCCGGGGGCCATAGGTTTCACTAGCGGCTTCTCTCAAGATAGCATAAGTATTACAGTGAGTGAGCAAATTACTGTCAAACAATTGATAGAAAAGCGAATAATTATGAGATTATCTAGGCATGATCATGTATATAGGAATCACGTCCGTGACAAGTAGACCGACTCCTTCCTGCATCTACTACTATTACTCCACACATCGACCACTATCCAGCATGCATCTAGAGTATTAAGTTCATAAGAACAGAGTAACGCATTAAGAAAGATGACATGGTGTAGAGGGATAAACTCATGAAATATGATATAAACCCCACCTTTTTATCCTCGATGGCAACAATACAATACGTGCCTTGCAACCCTTATTGTCATTGGGTAAGGACACCGCAAGATTGAACCCAAAGCTAAGCACTTCTCCCATTGCAAGAAAGATCAATCTAGTAGACCAAACCAATTTGATAATTCGAAGAGACTTGCAAAGATAACTCAATCATACATAAAAGAATTCAGAGGAGATTCAAATATTTCTCATAGATAAACTTGATCATAAACCCACAATTCATCGAATCTCGACAAACACACCGCAAAAAGAGTTACATCGAATTGATCTCCACAAGAGAGGGGGGGAACATGGTATTGAGATCCAAAAAAAGAAGAAGCCATCTAGCTAATAACTATGGACCCGAAGGTCTGTGGTAAACTACTCACAACTCATCGGAGGGGCTATGGTGTTGATGTAGAAGCCCTCCATGGTCGATTCCCCCTCCGGCGGAGCGCCTGCGAAGGCTCCAAGATGGGATCTCGCGGATACAGAAGGTTACGACGATGGATTTTTTTTGTTGGCTCCCTGGATGTTTTTGGGGTACGTGGGTATATATAGGAGGAAGAAGTAGGTTGGTGGCCGCCCGAGTGGCCCACGAGATAAGGGCCGCGCCCTCCACCCGCGTGGCCGCCTCGGCTGCTTCTTGGCTTGCACTCCAAGTCCTCTGGATCACGTTCATTCCAAAAATCATGCTCCCGAAGGTTTCATTCCGTTTGGACTCCGTTTGATATTCCTTTTCTTCGAAATACTGAAATAGGCAAAAAACAGCAATACGGGCTGGGCCTCCGGTTAGTAGGTTAGTCCCCAAAATGATATAAATGTGTAAAATAAAGCCCATAAACATCCAAAACGGGTAATATAATAGCATGGAACAATAAAAAATTATAGATACATTGGAGACGTATCAAGCATCCCCAAGCTTAATTCCTGCTCGTCCTCGAGTAGGTAAATGATAAAAATAGAATTTTTTGACGTGGAATGCTTCGAGTAGGTAAATGATAAAAATAGAATTTTTTGACGTGGAATGCTACCTAGCATAATTCTTAGTGTAATTTTCTTTATTGTGGCATGAATGTTCAGATCCAAATGATTCAAGATAAAAGTTCATATTGACATAAGAAATAGTAATACTTCAAGCATACTAATCAAAGCAATCATGTCTTCTCAAAATAACATGGCTAAAGAAAGTTCATCCCTACAAAATCATATAGTTAGGCTATGCTTCATTTTCGTCACACAAAAATGTTCCCAAATTCTACACCCCCGATGATAGGCCAAGCAATTGTTTCGTACTTAAATAATCTCAAACTTTTTCAACTTTCACGCAATACATGAGCGTGAGCCATGGATATAGCACTATGGGTGGAATAGAATATGATGATGGGGATTGTGTGGAGAAGACAAAAAAAGGAGAAAGTCTCACATTGACGAGGATAATCAACGGGCTATGGAGATGCCATCAATTGATGTCAACATGAGGAGTAGGGATTGCCATGCAACAGATGCACTAGAGCTATAAATGAATGAAAGCTCAACAAAAGAAACTAGTGGGTGTGCATCCAACTTGCTTGCTCACGAAGACCTAGGGCATTTTGAGGAAGCCCATCGTAGGAATATACAAGCCAAGTTCTATAATGAAAAATTCCCACTAGTATATGAAAGTGACAACATATGAGACTCGCTATATGAAGAACATGGTGCTACTTTGAAGCACAAGTGTGGAAAAGAGATAGTAGCATTGCCCCTTTTTATTTTTTTTCTTTTTTTCTTTTTTTTGGGCCTTTACTTTTTTTCTTATTTTGGCCTTTCTTTTGGCCTTTCTTTTTTTTCTTTTTGGGGACAATGCTCTAATAATGATGATCATCACACTTTTATTGATTTACAACTTATGAATTACAACTCGAAACTAGAACAAGATATGACTATATGAATGCCTCCGACGGTGTATCGGGATGGTGCAATGAATCAAGAGTGACATGTATGAAAAATTATGCAAAGTGGCCTTGCCACAAATACGATGTCAACTACATGATCATGCAATGGCAATATGACAATAGTAATGCGTGTCATGATGATAAACGGAACGGTGGAAAGTTGCATGGCAATATATCTCGGAATGGCTATGGAAATGCCATAATAGGTAGGTATGATGACTGTTTTGAGGAAGATATAAGGAGGTTTATGTGTGATAGAGAGTATCATATCACGTGGTTTGGATGCACCGGTGAAGTTTGCACCAACTCTCAAGGTGAGAAAGGGCAATGCACTGTACCGAAGAGGCTAGCAATGATGGAAAGGTAAAAGTGCGTATAATCCATGGACTCAACATTAGTCAAAAGAACTCATATACTTATTGCAAAAATTTAGAAGTCATCAAAAACTAAGCACTACGCGCATGCTCCTAGAGGGATAGATTGGTAGGAAAAGACCATCACTCATCCCCGACCGCCACTCATAAGGATGCACAATCCAAGGACACTTCATGTTTCAAATTTGTTACACAACTTTAACCATACGTGCATGCTACGGGACTTGCTAACTTCAACACAAGCATTCTTCAAATTCATGATCACCCAACTAGCACAACTTTAATATCACTACCTCCATATCTCAAAACAATTATCAAGTATCAAATTGATCATAGCATCCAATTCACTTCCTATGATAGTTTTTATTATACCCAACTTGGATGCCTACCATTCTAGGACCAATTTTATAACCATAGCAAATACCATGCTGTTCTAAGAGACTCTCAAAATAATATAAGTGAATCATGAGAGACTAGCAATTTCTACAAAATTAAGCCACCGCCGTGCTCTAAAAGATATAAGTGAAGCACTAGAGCAAAAACTATCTAGCTCAAAAGATATAAGCGAAGCACATAGAGTATTCTAATAAATTTCAATCAAGTGGGCTTCTCCCAAAAGGTGTGTACAGCAAGGATGATTGTGTAAAACTAAAAAGAAAATACTAATATCATACACGACGCTCCAAGCAAAACACATATCATGTGCGAATAAAAATATAGCTCCAAGTAAAGTTACCAATGAACGAAGACAAAAGAGGGGATGCCTTCACGGGGCATCCCCAAGATTAGGCTTTTGGCTACTCTTGAATATCTTGGGGTGCCATGGGCATCCCCAAGCTTAGGCTTTTGCCACTCTTTATTCCATAGTCCATCAAATCTTTACCCAAAACTTGAAAACTTCACAACACAAAACTCAACAGGAAATCTCATAAGCTCAGTTAGTGAAAGAAAGCAAAACCACCACATAAGGCACTGTAATGAACTCATTCTTTATTTATATTGGTGTTAAACCTACTGTATTTCAAGTTCTCTATGGTTCATACCACTTAATACTAGCCATAGATGCATCAAAATAAGCAAACAACACACGAAAAACAGAATCTGTCAAAAACAGAACAGTCTATAGCAATCTGTAACTAACGCAAACTTATGTAACTCTAAAAATCCTACCAAAATAGGAAGTCCTGGAAAATTTTTCTATTGATCTAAAGAAAAAATAATCAACGCAAAATCACGTGTTTGTGATTTAACAAAACTAATTTCATGCACGCAAAGTTTCTGTTTTTCAGCAGAATCAAATCAACTATCACCATAGGTTATCCTATAGGTTCTACTTGGCACAAACACTAATTAAAACATAAAAACACACCTAAATAGAAGGTAGATGCAAAATTTATTACTAAACAGAAACAAAAACAAAAAACACAAATAAAATTGGGTTGCCTCCCAACTAGCTAGGCATAAAAGCGAAGATAGATCTAAGTAGTGCCATCTTTGGCACTCAATTCATAAGTAGCCCGCATGATAGATTCATAAGGTAATTTAATTTTCTTTCTTGGAAAGTGCTCCATGCCTTTCCTTAATGAAAATTGGAATCTAATATTCCCTTCCTTCATATCAATAATCGCGCCAATCATTCTAAGAAAAGGTCTACCAAGAATAATAGGGCAAGAAAGATTGCAATCTATATCCTGAACGATAAGATCTATGAGCACCAAAATTTATATTTGCAACAATGAGAACATCATTGATCCTTCCCATTGGCTTTTTAATGGTGGAATCCGCAAGGTGCAAATTCAAAGAGCAATCATCAAGATCATGGAAACCTAGAATATCACATAAAGTTTTCGGAATTATGGAAACCCTAGCACCCAAATCACACAAAGCATAACACTCATGATCTTTAATTTTAATCTTTGTAGTAGGTTCCCACTCAACATTAAGTTTTCTAGGTATATAAACTTCCAAATTAAGTTCTTCATCATAAGATTGCATCAAGGCATCAACGATATGTTTGGTAAAAGCTTTATTTTGACTATAAACATGAGGAGAATTAACAACGGATTGCAACAAGGAAATACAACCTTCTAAAGAACAATTATCATAATCAAATTCCTTGAAATCCAAGATAGTGGGTTCAATGCTATTTAAAGTCATGACCTCTCCAATCCCACTTTTCCCAAATTTAGCATCGAGATCTAAAAACTCCGAATTATTGGGACGCCTTCTAACTAAAGTTGACTCATCTCCAGTCCCATTCTTATTAAGATTCATATTGCAAAACAAAGATCTAATAGGGGACACATCAATAACTTTAAGATCTTCATCATTATTTTCACAGAAACTAGAAGAACCTGCCTTTATAAAGCAATATTTCTTAGCACGCAATCTAGCGGTTCTTTCCTTGCACTCATCAATGGAAATTCTCATGGATTTGAGAGACTCATTGATATCATGCTTAGGAGGAGTAGATCTAAGTTTAAGAGAATCACCATCAAGCGAAAGTCTATCAACGTTCCTAGCCAAATCATCAACTTTGAGCAATTTTTCTTCAAGCAAAGCATTAAAATTCTTTTGAGAGATCATAAATTCTTTCACACTATTCTCAAAATCAGAGGGCATCTTATTAAAATTACCATAAGAATTATTTTAGGAATTTCCATAATTATTAGAGGAATTACTAGGGAACGGTCTAGGATTAAAGTTTCCTCTATAAGCATTGTTTCCAAAACTATTCCTACCAACAAAATTCACATCCATAGATTCATTATTATTCTCAATCAAAGTAGATAAAGGCATATCATTGGAACAATCAAAAATTATAGATACGTTGGAGACGTATCAGCTAGCCATTGGGGAGAGCACCACTCATCCACCAACCTCTCCCAACAGTCCATCTTATCCGCACACCATCTCGGGGGCACCTAAGTTAGACAAAGAGAATTTTCAGTGCTACGCCTACGAATCAAATCAAGGAAACTGGTACAAGGCCTTAAGAATAGGTAATTATCGTCATGTACTTCTCCTTACTCAGATACTTGAGGCGACACTTCTTCTTCTGCCTCCTGATGTTAGTCGAGGCGTAGTAGTCTCGGATAGCCTGGACCCAAGCCTCGTGCCATGTGTTCTGAAGTAGGTGCTTGCACTCGGCTTCGAGAACCATAGCCGCCTCCACCTCGTGTTCCTCAAGACACCTGTAGAAGGTCTGCAATCAAACAAGACAACACCGATCACTAGTACAATCACTAGGTACTGTTGATTTTTAATTCTGTAAAGGAGAACTTACCCAAAACCACCGTCTCACAATGTCGGTCTCCGTCTCGCACACGACACCGTCGACCATCTCCCCCGGCGGGGCCGGGGCAGCCTGGTACAACTCCCAGGTCAATGCTAGCTATCGAATCTCACCCTCACCAGGCAACGTGACCCACCTCGGAAGTGGTGCCGAACAAGAGTACCAAGGACCTGGTTGGGCCTGCAGACCTTATCTGCGTGTACCCAACCCCTGTAGTATGACAAGGCCAACACATTAGATATTAATTTGAACAAACATGAAGGCGAAACGTTAAAAAGAGTAAATAAATGCACTTACTTCTCCCCATTAGGCTGAATCAACCACCTCTAGTCACGGGTCGTCGGCACGGACGGTAGCTTAGTGCGACCATGCTGGTAGACCCTCTTGCCCTCCTCAACCCGCTCGCTCTCGCTGTAGCTATCCTCAGATAAGGTCTCGTCGAGATCATCATCATGGTCGCTAGTCTCCGGAGTCACGTGGGACGAAGACTCTGGGACCCTAGTCTCCTGGGAGGAAGACTGTGGGACTCGAGTCTCGTGGGAGGAAGACACTGGGACCCGAGGCTCGGCGACCAGAGCCTCGTCGACCCGTGGCTCGGCAACTAGAGGCTCGTCATCCCGAGGCTCATGGACCGGAGTCTGACATGGGTCCAGATCAGACAGGTCCACCTGAGACGGAGCACTCCGGTGGTCCGGAGACTCAGTGGGGGTGGCAGCGAGGAAGGCAGAACAACCTTCCTACCTCTGCCAGCGCCTCGTCCACCTCTACCCCTCTTTTCCCCCCGACCTCCTCTCCCGGCCGAAGAAGAAGCGCCCGCCAAAGGTGCTGGGGTGTGTGCATGCTGTCTACCAACGCCCTCTGAAGGTTGTGGGGTGGAATAACAACACCCCTCCCACGCGCCGAGGTAGGAGGCTTGGAGCGCTCTCGACCCAAGCCCACCATATGTTAACACCTGCAATGAGAAAGAGTAAACGAAATTAGTACAACATAAATATAATAAAAAAATTAGTGTGTATCATCATCATGAACATAATAAAAAAATTCGGGGTGTCGTGTCGGGGGTCGAGGGGTCGGGGTGTCATGGTCGAGGGTCGAGGGGTCGGGGTGTCGTGGTCGAGGGTCGAGGGGTCGGGATGTCGGGGTTAGGGGGTCGGGGTGTCGTGGTCGGGATTGCAAATCCTCGACCCCTTGAC
>NC_041393.1:102299716-102344667 GCF_002162155.2 Triticum dicoccoides
AGGGGGCGACGACAGGGCGAGGAGGGTGCGGCGGCGACGGCATGGGGAGGGTGTGGCGGCGATGGCGTGGGGTGGGGTGGCACGAGGGAGGAAGAAAGAGGAGAGGAGACAGAGAGAGAGGGCGACGGCGGGGGCACGGCCGTTAAGTCAATTCTAAAGCTTTGCCGTCCGTCCCCTCTTTGCCGTCTGCTAGCGGACGGCAAAGAAAGATTTGCCGCCTGCTAGCGGACGGCAAAGAGGGGACCCATTAGGGGTTGACAGCCATTGGGCCGAACCCCCTCTTTGTCATCCGCTAGCTGATGACAAATCTTTCTTTGTCGCCCGCTAGCAGACGGCAAAGAGATGGCTTATGGCAAAGCCAGCCTTTGCCGTCCGCTGCCTCTTTGTCGTCCGCTTTCTGCTGGCTTATGGCAAAGCCTACCTTAGCCATCAGCTAGCAGGTGGCAAAGAATGGGCGGACGACAAATCTGCTGATTCCAGTAGTGTTCTAAATAGCCTTGTAGATCAGATCCGGTAGCCCCCAAGGATCGGCTTATATTTTCAAGATAAGTCGGGACTTTAAATAATAATCCTTGAATTTTGCATGTGTAGCCCCCAAGGGCTGGCTTAAACTTTCAAGATTTGGGACTTCAAATAGTAATGATTCAATTTTGCACCTGTAGCCCCCAAGGGCCAGCTTAAACTGTCAAGATCAGCGGGGTCTCATTACCATATTTGTTCGTAAAATCTAAGCATATGGCCCCATGAATCGGCTATAGTGGGTAAACAAATTACTATTGAGCAATTGATAGAAAAGCGCATAATTATAATGATATCTAAGGCAATGATCATGAATATAGGAATCACGTCCTTGAAAAGTAGACCGACTCCTACCTACATCTACTACTATTACTCCACACATCGACCATTATTTAGCATGCATCTAGAGTATTAAGTTCATAAGAAGGAGTAACACCTTAAGCAAGATGACATGATGTAGAGGGATAAACTCAAGCAATATGATATAAACCCCATCTTTTTATTCTTGATGGCAACAATACAATATGTGCCTTGCTACCCGTTCTACCACTAGGTGAGGACACTGCAAGATTGAACCCAAAACTAAACACCTCTCCCATTGCAAGAAAAACCAATATAGTTGGCCAAACCAAACGGATAGTTCAAAGAGAAATATAAAGATATCTTAATCATGCATAAAATAGTTCGGAGAAGATTCAAATAATATTCATAGATAATCTGATGATAAATCCACAATTCATCAAATCTCAACAAACACACCACAAAAGAAGATTACACTGAATAGAACTCCAAGAACAACGAGGAGAACATTGTATTGAAGATCAAAGAGAGAGAAGAAGCCATCTAGCTACTAACTATGGACCCTTAGGTCCGTGGTAAACTACTCACGCTTCATCAGAAGGGCACCAAGGTTGATGTAGAGGCCCTCCGTGATCGAATCCCCCTCCGGCGGAGTGCCGGAAAAGGCCCCAAGATGGGATCTCATAGGAACAAAAGCTTACAGCGGCAAAAAGTATTTTTGGTGTGCCCTCTCGTATAGGGGAATATTTGAGGATTTATAGTGCAGAGATTAGGTCAAGACGGTCCACGAGGAGCCCACCAGCCAGGGGCGCCCCCCTGGGGCGTGCCCCCATAGCTTGTGGCTGCCTTGTGGGTCTTCTGGCCTCCTCTCCAAGTCTCGTGGGTTTCTTCTGGTCCAAGCAAAATCACCATAAAGTTTTATTCCATTTGGACTCCGTTTGATATTCCTTTCCTGAAAAAGTCAAAAACAAGGAAAAAATAGAAACTGGCACTGGGTTCTAGGCTAACAGGTTAGTCCCAAAAATAATACAAAATATCATATTAATGCATATAAAACATTCAAAACAGATAATATAATAGCATGGAACAATAAAAAATTATAGATACGTTGGAGACGTATCACGCGCCGCTCCGCATTGAAGGCGGCTCAGGACAGACACGACCTCTCACTGCCTCTGCCATTAAAGTGGCATGCCAGCCAGAGGCGCCACCGGCTGCATGCCCGGCTGAACACGCCTCCTTGCCACATTCATATGCCTCCATTAAACCTGCATGGAAGCCGATAAATCTACTCCGGCCACACGTCCGTTCATGAGCGGGCCGTCATTAAAGGCAATGCCTACTGAACTCCTCCAGTCCGCCCTCTATTTAAACGAAGCCAGATGCCAGGCAAGAATCGCTCCCCTTCGCCGCTCCCCCATCTCCTCCTTCACCATTTTCTCCATTCTCCCGATGGCTTTCGAAGAGCAGTTCTCCGGCATACAAGCCGGCTGTGTGGCTCGCCGAGCTCATCGGATATGAGCAAGGCAGCTCACTGCTCCACCTCCCTCGCCTAGCCCGATGGAGCTAGTTGCAGTGCCAAGCCGACGTTCAGCAACTCGCCGCTCCAGGGCAGCTTGATGAGGAGTGGCGAGTTGCTCCACGCCAGCACGGGCATCGCCGCATCCAATGCATGTTACCGCGCCATCCGCCGTCAATGTGCGCGTAGCCGAGCCATGCACGCAGAGAAAGAAGTCAGCTGCGCAGATGTCGATGAGTTGGCGACCCGCACGTTCGTGCCCACCGCCATCATCGAGGAGAACTAGAACACGGGAGGCCATTTCTGCTTGTATCCCATGGAGGCCGCCGCCGGTGCCCTAGCCGGTTCTCCTTTATCTCAGAACATCCTGGGCACCCGCCTGAGCTACACAGAAGCACCTGATAACCCACAAGTATAGTGTATCAATTGTAGCCTTTCTCGATAAGTAAGAGTGTCGAACCCAACAAGGAGCTAAAGGTAGAACAAATATTCCTCAAGTTCTATCGACCACCGATACAACTCTACGCACACTTGACGTTCTCCTTACCTAGAACAGATATGAAACTAGAAGTTCTTTGTAAGTGTGAAGGGATAGGTTTGCAAGATAATAAAGAACATGTAAATAAAAGCTAGGGGCTGTTTACATAAACAAGCAATTATGTTAGTTTTAGTAGAGAGATTTTTGTCACAAGAAAGTTATTTGTCCCTAGGCAATTGATAACTAGACCGGTAATCACTATTGCAATTTTATATGAGGGAGAGGCATAAGCTAACATAATTTCTCTACTTGGATCATATGCACTTATGATTGGAACTCTAGCAAGCATCAGCAACTACTAAAGATCATTAAGGTAAAACCCAACCGTAGCATTAAAGTATCAAGTCCTCCTTACTCCCATACGCAACAACCCACTTACTTGGGTTTAAGCTTCTGTCACTCTAGCAACCCACCATAAGCGAATCATGAACGTATTGCAAACCATACAACGGGGATCCCTCACGCTTGCGCGACATGGAGAGCACCATAGGACAACACCAATAATAAAACATACAACTCAAACCAATCATGATAATCAATCAACACATAGGACAAAACAGATCTACTCAAACAACATAGGATTGCCATACATCATTGCGAAATAATATATAGCGTTGAGCACCATGTTTAAGTAGATATTACAATGGGTAAAAGAAAGGTTACACAGCTGCATAGAGGGGTAGAGAGTTGGTGGTGATGGCGACAAAGTTGTTGGTGTAGATCGCCATCACGATGATGGCCCCGATGGTGTTCTGGCGCCACCGAGAGAGAGGGGGAGAGAGCCCCCCTCCTTCTTCCTCTTCCTTGGACTCCCCCCTAGATGGGAGGAGGGTTTCCCCTCTGGTCCTTGTCCTCCATGGCGGCGGAGGGGCGAGATGAAAGTGCAACTATCCCTAGGTGGTTTTGGTAATTCATAACAACATATAGCTCATTGAGCTAATGCTATTCCAAGACTATTATTTCAGGAAAGCTCAATGAATGGCATGGCATGGATGATGAAAGTGGATCCCTCAAAATACTAAGGACAAAGGATTGGCTCAAGCTCAAAAGCTCAAGACTCTTCATTTTATATTTTAGTGATCCAAGATCACATTGAGTCTATAGGAAAAGCCAATACTATCAAGGAGGGATGAGGTGTTGCTTAATGAGCCTCTTGCTTCATGTGCTTTGTGATATGCTCCAAAACCCTCAGCTACTTTCCCACATCCACAAATGACCTAAACCCAAAGCCAAAATCGGTCACACCGATTCTTCCAATCCGGCGCCACCGATTCCAAAAGTCATAGCCACTGCCACAAACCCTAAGAAAATCGGTCTTACCGATAGGGATCTCGGTCTCACCGAGATGGGATTGTAATCTCCCTGTTTCCCTTTGTAATGTTTCGGTCTAACCGAAGTGAGCGATCGGTCCCACCGAGATTGCAATGTAAACTCTCTGTTTCCCTTTTGTAACATTTCGGTCTCACCGAAAAGAGCAAATCGGTCCCACCGAGTTTACCTGACCAACTCTCTGGAAAGCTTATTACCAAAATCGGTTTCACCGAGTTTGTGTAATCGGTCTTACCGAGATTACGTTATGCCCTAACCCTAGCCGAATCAGTCTCACTGAGATGCATGTCAGTCCCACCGAAAATCACTAACGGTCACTAAGTTTACTAAATCGGTTCGACTAAGTCTGTTGAATCGGTCCCACTGAGTTTGGTAAATTGTGTGTAACGGTTAGATTTTGTGTGGAGGCTATATATACCCCTCCACCTCCTCTTCATTCATGGAGAGAGCCATCAGACTAAACCTACACTTCTAACTTACCATTTCTGAGAGAGAACCACCTACTCATGTGTTGAGGCCAAGATATTCCATTCCTACCATATGAATCTTGATCTCTAGCCTTCCCCAAGTTGCTTTCCACTCAAACCCTCTTTCCACCAGATCCAAATCCTATGAGAGAGAGTTGAGTGTTGGGGAGACTATCATTTTAAGCACAAGAGCAAGGAGTTCATCATCAACGCACCATTTGTTACTTCTTGGAGAGTGGTGTCTCATAGATTGGCTAGGTCTCACTTGGGAGCCTCCGACAAGATTGTGGAGTTGAACCAAGGAGTTTGCAAGGGCAAGGAGATCGCCTAATTCATGAAGATCTACCGCTAGTGAGGCAAGTCCTTCGTGGGCGACGGCCATGGTGGGATAGACAAGGTTGCTTCTTCGTGGACCCTTCGTGGGTGGAGCCCTCCGTGGACTCGCGCAACTGTTACCCTTCATGGGTTGAAGTCTCCATCAACGTGGATGTACGATAGCACCACCTATCGGAACCACGCCAAAAACATCCGTGTCTCCAATTGTGTTTGAATCCTCCAAACCCTTCCCTTTACTTTCTTGCAAGTTGCATGCTTTAATTTCCGTTGCCCATATATTCTTGCATGCTTGCTTGATTTGTGTGATGATTGCTTGACTTGTCCTAAGATAGCTAAAATCTTCCAAACTCTAAAATTGGGAAAAGGTTAAGTTTTTAATTGGTCAAGTAGTCTAATCACCCCCTCTAGACATACTTCAAGGTCCTACAAGTGGTATCAGAGCTTTGGTCTCCATTTGCTTTGATTTCAATAGCTTTTGGTGGTCATAGCCTTGGTTTCACAACGTAGGAGAGTATGGCGTCTAGCGAGGGAAATTATCACCGTAGAGGTCCTTACTTTGATGGTACTAATTTTGCTAGTTGGAAGCATAAGATGAAAATGCATATTCTCGGACATAACCCCGCCGTTTGGGCAATTATTTGTATTGGCTTGCAAGGTGAATTCTTTGATGGAAGAGAACCGAACCGTGAAGCGAATGCGGAAGAATTGAAGATGTTGCAATACAACACTCAAGCTTGTGATATCATCTTCAACGGATTGTGCCCCGAAGAATTCAACAAAATCAGATGTCTTGAGAATGCAAAGGAAATTTGGGATACTTTGATTGATATGCATGAAGGTACCGAATTCGTCAAGGAATCCAAGTTGGATGTGCTCCAAAGTCAGCTTGACAAGTTCAAAATCAAGGATGGTGAAGGTGTCGCTGAAATGTACTCTAGGCTTGCACTTATCACAAATGAGATTGCTGGCTTAGGGAGTGAAGAAATGACCGACAAATTCATCATCAAGAAGATCCTAAGAGCATTGGATGGAAAATATGATACCGTGTGCACTTTGATTCAAATGATGCCAAACTACAAAGATCTCAAGCCAACGGAAGTCATTGGAAGAATTGTTGCTCATGAGATGTCACTCAAGGATAAGGAGGAACTTCACAACAAGTCAAGTGGTGCTTACAAAGCCTCAACTGAAGCCCCCACATCATCAAGTGAGAAACAAACCTTCAATGAAGAATTGAGCTTAATGGTGAAGAACTTCAACAAATTCTACAAGAGTAGAAGCAAAGAAAGAAGCTCCAAGTCAAGGTCTTATCATGACAAAAGATCTTCTAGTCGAGAGCGCAATTGCTACAATTGTGGGAGGCCTGGACACTACTCCAATGAGTGTACGGCACCCTACAAAAGAAGAGAAGATTCTCCAAAAATAAGAAGCAAAAGAGAAGAATCACCACCAAGAGAGAGGAGGAGTAGAGATGATCGTTATGAACGAAGACCCTCACGAAGAAGCAAGGATTCGGAAAGGAAGGACAAGTCATCAAGGAGCTACACAAAACGAAGACATCAAGCTCATGTTGGTGAATGGGTATCCGGCTCCGACTCCGACAATCACTCCGAGAGAAGCTATCACTCCGACTCCGAACATACTCAAGATGAAGGTGTTGCCGGTCTAGCACTTATGTCAACCAACTCCTACGACATATTTGATTCACCAAATGAAGGAATTGGAAGATGCTTCATGGCCAAAGGTCCAAAGGTAACACATCCTGAGTATGTTGATTTCAATAGTGATGAAGATGACTTGCTTGTGGATGATGATTTACTTGTTGACAACTCTAGTGATGAATACTATGATGAAACGTCAATTAATCATGCTAATCAAATGAATGACAATGATAAGGAGAAAATTGAGCTTCTAACTAAAGAACTAAACACTCTAAAGTTGGCTCATGAAACTATCTTCGAAAATCATCGAGAACTTTTAAGGGCTCATGAGAAGTTACGCTTTGAAAAGCTCAATCTTGAGCAAGAGCATGAGTTCTTAAAAGCAATCAATGATGATCTCCGTAAGAAAAGTTCTTCTTACATTGCCAAGCGTTTACTCTTATCTACTTACATGCCTCAAGTCAAGTCTAGTAACAAGTACAAGAAAGATACTTCCTCTAGTAGTAACAATAACAATGTTAAATCCAATATTGTTGCTTCTAGTAGTTCTCTTGATTCCACTAATGATTCTCTTAGCCAAGTTACACTTGAGCAAGAAAATAGCTTATTGAAGGGAATTATAGAGAAAGGTGTTTACAAGAGCCTTGCCGGGAGTAAGCAATTCGAGGAAATTGTACGCAAGCAAGGAAGACACCGGAAGAATCAAGGTGTTGGTTTTGAACGAAAGTTCAATGCCAATGGAGTTGAGTGGGAAGAAGATCAATACCCCAAGATGAAGTTTGTTCCTCAACAAGAGAAGTATGATCCTACTTCCTTCAAGGGAACACAAGCTCAAGATGATCTTCCTCCACAAGACCACAAGAACAAAGGCAAGGATAAGCTTCAAGAAGAGATTTATGCATTTTAAGAAGCACCTAAGGTCTCGGTCAAGTGGATTCCCAAGACTAAGTCAAGTTCTACTTCATCAAGTACAACTACAACTCCAAGGATTCCCATCAAGATGATGTGGATCCCGAAGAAGAAGAACTAGAGAGTTCTTGAGGGTGACTCCGCCAACATTCTTCACTCAAATATTTATGGCAAGGACAAGTGCAATCAACTTCCACATCTTGCACTAGTTCAAGGAGTCACAAACCCTCATGTTGGTAAGGCAAGGGACAAGGTAACCTAATGTTTTCATGGACATCATCTTGTGTGTGCATCACTCTATGTCTATGGATATTCGTGTTTGTTCCTTGTGGGACTAACCCATGTAGGTAAGTTGAAAGTGCAACTCACTCCAAAGGATTGCTCCAAATGATCTACATCAACATTGAGCATCCACATCTTCAACACCTACATGAAGTCATCATCGACAAAACCCAAGGTTAGTTCATCCCTCTAAAGGGGGGATCTCACATCTAGGGGGAGCTTAACTCAAAAAATTGAGTCAAAGCAACTCTAATGATGTGAACACATCAATGCATTATGTAAATGTGGTAACCCCACTTGAGCTTAAACGATGAGTATGACCTATGATCAAATGTTCTCATTTGACTCCTAAGTCAATATACTCATATATAGATGACCTAGTCATCGCCAATTGTTTGATAGATGCTAGAATTGGTTGTGCATGCTTTGCCACATATTTCATTTGCCATTTTATTGTGTGAGCATGTTGGTGCATATTTTACTCATTCAAGGACATCCACTTGTTGTTTTGATTGTTTGGTTCTTTCTTCTTTTGGCCAAGTGGATGGACAAGAATGCCTAAGAACCCTCTCTAGCTATCTATGCTTTTCTCATCGCAAACTCTATTCATGCTACATCACAAAATTTGATCAAGTCAGATTCGAACCACTCTGTGTGAGGAGCACTCAGGGTCCCCGATTCGTCATAGACTTAAACTTCCAAAACCTCTTTGTGATTCTCGGTCTGACCGATTCCTCCATTTCGGTCCTACCGAGATCATTAAGTTGATCTGAGTTTTCAATCTCGGTGCAACCGATTTGAACTTTTCGGTCACACCGAGTTGCTGTAACTGAACACAGTTATGCATCTCGGTGCCACTGAGTTGTTCCACTCGGTCACACCGACAGGGTCGGGCTATATATAGACACGGGCAAAATTTTGGAAATTTCTCCGAACCCCTTCGCCCGCACAATAGCTCGCTCTGCCATCGAAGGTCTCCGGATCGTCTCCTCATTGCCAGCCGCCTCCTGTCGCTGGTCTCCACCGCCGGCAACAGAATTCAACCCCACCGTTGCTGCCGTAGCGAGTTCATTGCCACACTATGGTATGGACTCGATCTTTGTGCTATCCACATCTGATTCCTAGCACATTGTACTCTTATTGATTCTTGCCACGATTGAAACAATCCTATCCAGCCAAAGTAGTCTGTAGAGTAGATTAGATTCAAATTTTTAGGGTTAGGTTTCCGCCGAAACCATCTCGGACCCACCGAGTTGAAAAACTCGGTCTCACCGATTTGGCATATGCCATTGCACTAGTGACTCTCGGTCTGACCCAGAATTACTAATCGGTGCGACCGATTTCAGGATTCTGTGAAACCCTAGCAGTCTCGGTGCCACTAAACTGTGACTCGATCCAACTGAGTTCATCAATTTAGGTTCCAAAAACTACTTTGGTATCACCGAGTTTGAAAATCGGTTGATCCGAAATGCTTTCTGTGGAAAACTAAAACTGAATTTTTGAATCATTCTTTTGAAAAATTTCTGCATTTTGTGATGCTCATCCACTCTATCTCATCTATAACTCTTCACAGGGTCAGCAGTCAGCCTTTGCAGCATGTCAGACCAGAGTGACAGCCAGAACAGGTCAGCAGAGTAGATTCACATGAGTGAGGGCACTAGTCCCTCCAGCACTTCAGATGAAGGGAGCAGAAGCACTCCTAGCAACCTGCCTAAGGCTGCTACCAGGCAAAGGAGAAAGAGAACCTCAGACTCAGAAGATGAGGACTACAAAGCTGAAGAAGATGAGGCTACTTCCAAGAAAGTGGTGCTCAAGAAGGAATATGGCTCAACAAAGGATACAAAGCCAGGCATGAAGATCAAAAGGCCTGCAGGAAGACAACCAATGTCCAAGGCCAGAGCATCAACTCAACTGCCTGAAAAGCCTGATCCCAAAGAGCCAGCTACTAAAGGCAAGAAGAGGAAGGAAAGGGTCAAGAATACCATGGCCAGAGTTGTTGGTCAACCTTCCATGATGGAAGAGGAAGAGCTTGCTGCACCAGCACCAAAGGCACCAAAGCTTATGGGTGATGCTATTAAATCTGGGGCTGCAACATCTAAGCCCAAGGAAGCACCCAAAGCTGCCCCCAAGGCCAAGTCTGCACCAAAGAGGAATACCAGGAGTATTCCAGCTGCTGAGAAGAACAAGGCCCCAGTGCCTGAGGTTGCTGAGGAGGAAGATGAAGAAGGACAGGTTCTAAGGAAGCTCAAGCCTAAGATACCAGATCACAATGATGCCCATCCTGTGGCTGAGGACATGAACATCAGAAAATACTCAGGATTGAGGCTATGGAGGATGGCAGATCCATATGCCACAAGGAGAAGAACTACTGTTGATTACAGGTTCCATACAAAGGAACATCAGGACTTCTGTGAGACAATCTTATTGGACAAGAAGCCCATAGTTTGTGATATGAGGTGGGTCGACTGGACCTACATGAAGGAAAATGAAGAGCACTATCCTGGAGTGCAAGACAGCTTTGTTGCTTGTGGAGTTGCAGATTTTGTTGGGCAAAAGCTCACAAACTGGAATGATGAACTTATCATGCAATTCTACTCCACATCACATTTTTACCCAGATGGAAGAATTGTTTGGATGTCTGAAGGTACAAGGTACCAATCCACTATTGAAGAATGGGAAAAACTGATAAATGCCCCAAAGGAAAATGATGATGATCTGGATGTATGCCAAGAAGAAAATGGGATACAATACCATGGCACACATGTACAAGGAGATCCCAGACAAAACCCTAGAGACTTTCTCTTTTGGATCAGTCCTTTTTCTGTTGTCAGGGCTGCCTACTATCAATTGGATTCTGAGGCACACTCTGTTGCCCAAGTTTGGTGACCACAACATGATCAGAGGGCATGCCATCAATATGTTGCATTTATTTGATGTGCCACAGAAATTCAAAGTCATGAGCCTTATAGTTGAAACCATTAAGAGGACTGCAGCAGATCAGAAGAGGAGCTGTGGTTATGCACCTCAGATTCAGGAATTGATCAACTCAAAGATGGGAACTGGCACATATCTATTGGATAGGGAACATTTTCCACTCTATCCAGACTTTGAAGACAATGATTTTGTCATGAGTGAGGATGATACATCAGCAGTTCAAGCTCAGGAGAAGAGGGAGAAGGCAAGGAAGGAGAAGGCTGCCAAGATGCCAACTCAAGAGGAGGCATCTGAGTATTTCTTGAAAAACAAGCAGGAGCAGCTTGGTTACTTGATAACATCATCTCTGAGGATTGAGAAGGGATTGGCCACCCTCACTCAGAATCAGGAGAGCCTGGAGAGAATCATGGAACTCAAATTTCATGATCTTGATGTCAAGGTAACTGAGATTCATACAGTAGTGGAGAAACTGCATGATGACATGCAGGAGAGGAAGGGCAAGACAACCACTAATGTCTTTGCCAGAGTGCCTAGAGCTTAGAGGTCAGCTGTTGTGCCAGTGCCAGACACTAGAGCAACATCTTCAGCACCAGCTACTGCCCCTTCAGCTCTAGTGCAACCAGCTTCAGCATCAACTGAAGCCTTCGTCCAAGGAGCCATCTCTACACCACCAGCTGAAGATCAAGCCTGAGAGTCGATCTAGCACTATGCATTTTTGGTAACTTTTTGGTAACTTTTTGGTAACTTGTTGCCAAAGGGGGAGAAAAATGTATAGATCATAGGCTTCGAGAGAGAGAGTGTTGCTTTTGTTCTCTCTTGCTTTGTTGGTTTAAACTTGGTTGCTTTTGATTGGTTGATATACTATGCTTGTGAGACATTGATGATCATGTGTTTGATCATAAGCTACACTTATGCATGTTTGATGATATTATCCTATCTATCTTATGTGATCATTCACTTTGCTTGGTGATGAGTGCATGTATTCAATACTTATCATTTTGAGTGCTCCACCAAGATGTATGTGACATGGAAGAGTAACCCATGACCTTAATTCCTTGTGCATTTGCAGTCCAAAGCAAATTTTAAACTATGCACAAATTTAGGGGGAGCTCTTGCTTATCACATACTTCTCAAAGCGACGATGTTTTTATTCTTATTATCATTTGTCGAAGCTTTGATCTATATGTCGTCATCAATTACCAAAAAGGGGGAGATTGAAAGTGCAACTATCCCTAGGTGGTTTTGGTAATTCATAACAACATATAGCTTATTGAGCTAATGCTATTCCAAGACTATTATTTCAGGAAAGCTTGGCATGGCATGGATGATGAAAGTGGATCCCTCAAAATACTAAGGACAAAGGATTGGCTCAAGCTCAAAAGCTCAAGACTCTTCATTTTATATTTTAGTGATCCAAGATCACATTGAGTCTATAGGAAAAGCCAATACTATCAAGGAGGGATGAGGTGTTGCTTAATGAGCCTCTTGCTTCATGTGCTTTGTGATATGCTCCAAAACCCTCAGCTACTTTCCCACATCCACAAATGACCTAAACCCAAAGCCAAAATCGGTCACACTGATTCTTCCAATCCGGCGCCACTGATTCCAAAAGTCATAGCCACTCCACAAACCCTAAGCAAATCGGTCTTACCGATCGGGATCTTGGTCTCACCGAGATGGGATTGTAATCTCTATGTTTCCCTTTGTAACATTTCGGTCTAACCGAAGTGAGCGATCGGTCCCACTGAGATTGCAATGTAAACTCTCTGTTTCCCTTCTGTAACATTTCGGTCTCACCGAAAAGAGCAAATCGGTCCCACCGAGTTTACCTGACCAACTCTCTGGAAAGCTTATTACCAAAATCGGTTTCACCGAGTTTGTGTAATCGGTCTTACCGAGATTACCTTATGCCCTAACCCTAACCGAATCGATCTCACCGAGATGCATGTCAGTCCCACCGAAAATCACTAAGGTCACTAGGTTTACTAAATCGGTCCGACCGAGTCTGTTGAATCGGTCCCACCGATTTTGGTAAATTGTGTGTAACAGTTAGATTTTATGTGGAGGCTATATATACCCCTCCACCTCCTCTTCATTCGTGGAGAGAGCCATCAGACTAAACCTACACTTCCAATGTACCATTTCTGAGAGAGAACCACCTACTCATGTGTTGAGGCCAAGATATTCCATTCCTACCATATGAATCTTGACCTCTAGCCTTCCCCAAGTTGCTTTCCACTCAAACCCTCTTTCCACCAGATCCAAATCCTATGAGAGAGAGTTGAGTGTTGGGGAGACTATCATTTGAAGCACAAGAGGAAGGAGTTCATCATCAGCGCACCATTTGTTACTTCTTGGAGAGTGGTGTCTCCTAGATTGGCTAGGTGTCACTTGGGAGCCTCCGAAAAGATTGTGGAGTTGAACCAAGGAGTTTGTAAGGGCAAGGAGATCGCCTACTTCGTGAAGATCTACCGCTAGTGAGGCAAGTCCTTCGTGGGCGACGGCCATGGTGGGATAGACAAGGTTGCTTCTTCATGGACCCTTCGTGGGTGGAGCCCTCCGTGGACTCGTGCAGCCATTACCCTTTGTGGGTTGAAGTCTCCATCAACGTGGATGTACGATAGCACCACCTATCGGAACCACGCCAAAAACATCCGTGTCTCCAATTGCGTTTGAATCCTCCAAACCCTTCCCTTTACTTTCTTGCAAGTTGCATGCTTTAATTTCCGCTGCCTATATACTCTTGCATGCTTGCTTGATTTGTGTGATGATTGCTTGACTTGTCCTAAGATAGCTAAAATCTGCCAAACTCTAAAATTGGGAAAAGGTTAAGTTTTTAATTGGTCAAGTAGTCTAATCACCCCCTCTAGACATACTTCAAGGTCCTACACGAGAGCTGCTCCGAGATTGGATCTCTCTTTGTGTTTCCTTCTGTTTCTGCGTTCCTAGATTCTGGCCTTTCACCTTTTCTTAAATTCCCGGAGATCCGTAACTCTGATTGGGCTGAAATTTTAACACGGTTTTTATCTAGATATTAGCTTTCTTGTGGCCGAAGAAGGGCACCAACTGCCTTACAGGGTGGCCACAAGCCTCCCAGGCGTGCCCAGGGTAGGGGGCTCCCCTAGGGCTTGTGGGCCCCACACGCATCATCTCGCGTTGATTTTTCCCAAAAATCACATATATTCCAAAAAAATCTCCGTACGTTTTTATCGCGTTTGGACTTCGTTTGGTATGGCTATTCCGTGAAACAAAAAACATGCAACAAATAGGAACTGACACTGGGCACTAGATCAATATGTTCGTCCGAGAAATAGTATAAAAAGTTGCCAAAAGTATTTAAAAGTTGTAGAATATTGGCATGAAACAATAAAAAAGTATAGATACGATGGAGACATATCATCACCCTTCCCCTACGGCTGAAGCACCCACTTTGCCACTCCGCTGAGCGGCGTAGCCGGACACAGGGAAGATACGGGGGAAGAATATGCCTCTGAGGCTCCTAGCAGTCCGGGTAGCGGCCTACCGAACATGGGGAATACAAAGGTATCTGCCCTGGCTGGCCGTAGACTAGTATAGTGTATCCATGTCGTTGGAGTGGACCTCCGCGCAACTGTACGTACACATAGTTTTAGCTTTTTAGGTCAAATATGTCCAAAATGTAACCATTATCGTCCGGTTTGTATGACATCCTTCATGTTCATATGAAATCCGCCTTGTTTTCATGAATTTCATCCGTTTTGTTGAAAAAGAGTTTGAAATGCATGCGGCTACAGTTGGATGGCGTCCTCCCGCATCCATGTCCATGGACGGATGCAGGAGGAAATTTGTGAGTTGTCATTGAAGATGCCCTTAGTCCATCGATTTGCCTCGTGGAGCCATAATCTCCCATGTTGGCCTCCGTTGGTCCCGTCGTCAATCTTGGGGGAGGCATTCGTGGCATTCCGACGAACGGTGTTTAGACACCCACACGAGGACTCCTCGAATGGAAATCATGACCGAACGATATTTTTTGATAAAGGGTGGATTTTATTGGCTTAAAATGGAGCCTCAAGATACAAACATAATGAGCATGGACCCAGTCTCTACATATGTAGGATGCACACAACCAACATCAATGCATGCACAACACACACACCGACAAAATAGCAAAGTCATATAAGATCAAAGCTATGCGTAGACGAGGAGAAAAAAAAACCAAACGCGGTCATTCCCGCAATCAGCAAACTACAACAATAATCACATCCGCACCAATCATCTCATGACACCATATGGACGACAAGGTTATTCCACAACAATGTCATCAAGAAGGGAACGATGCTTGATACGTCTCCAACGTATCTATAACTTTTGATTGTTCCATGCTATTATATTATCTGTTTTGGATGTTAATAGGCATTTATATGCTATTTTATATTATTTTTGGGACTAACCTATTAACCGAGAGCCTAGTGCCAGTTTCTATTTTTTTGCCTATTTTAAAGTTTCATAGAAAAGGAATACCAAATCGAATGAAACTTTCGCGATGATCTTTCTTGGACCGGAAGGAAACCAGAAGACTTGGAGATGGAGTCGGAGACGCAACGAGGCGGCCACGAGGCAGGAGGGCGCGCCCAGGGGGGTAGGTGCGCCACCTACCTCATGGGCCCCTCGTGGGTCTCCTGACCTAGCTCTTCGCCTATATATACTCTTATACCCTGAAAACATCTAGGGGAGCCATGAAACCACTTTTCCACCGCTGCAACCTTCTTTACCCGTGAGATCCCATCTAGGGACGTATTTCGGCATCCTGCCGGAGGGGGATTTGATCACTGAGGGCTTCTACATCAACACCATTGCCTCTCCGATGATGCGTGAGTAGTTTACCACAGACCTTCGGGTCCATAGCAAGTAGCTAGATGGCTTCTTCTCTCTCTTTGATTCTCAATACCATGTTCTCCTTGATGTTCTTGGAGATCTATTCGATGTAATATTCTTTTGCAGTGTGTTTCCCGAGATCCGATGAATTGTGGATTTATGATCAGATTATCTACGCATATTATTTGGTTCTTCTCTGAATTCTTATATGCATGATTTGATATCTTTGCAAGTCTCTTCGAATTATCGATTTAGTTTGGCCTACTAGATTGATCTTTCTTGCAATTGTAGAAGTGCTTAGCTCTGGGTTCAATCTTGCGGTGTCCTTTCCCAGTGACAGTAGGGGCAGCAAGGCACGTATTGTATTGTTGCCATCGAGGATAAAAAGATGGGGTTTTCATCTTATTTCTTGAGTTAATTCCTCTACATCATGTCATCTTACTTAATGCGTTACTCTGTTCTTTATGAACTTAATACTCTAGATGCAGGCATGAGTCGATCGATGTGTGGAGTAATAGTAGTAGATGCAGAATTGTTTCGGTCTACTTGACACGGATGTGATGCCTATGTTCATGATCATAGCCTTAGATATCGTCATAATTATGCGCTCTTCTATCAATTGCTCGGCAGTAATTTGTTCACCCACCATAATATTTTCTATCTTGAGAGAAGCCACTAGTGAAACCTATGGCCCCAGGGTCTCTTTTTCATTATATTGAATCTCTTTTACTTCATACTAGTTTCCTATCTACTATTTTGCAATTTTTTACTTTCCAATCTATAAACCAAAAGTACCAAAAATATTTACTTTACCGCTTATCTATCTCTATCATATCTCACTTTTGCAAGTGACCGTGAATGGATTGACAATCCCTTTATCATGTTGGGTGCAAGTTGTTGATTGTTTGTGCAGGTATTTAGCGACTTGTGCTTTTTTTCCTACTGGATTGATACCTTGGTTATCAAACTGAGGGAAATACTTATGCTACTTTGCTGCATCACCCTTTCCTCTTAAGGGGAAAAACCAATGCAAGCTCAAGAGGTAGCAAGAAGGATTTCTGGCGCCGTTGCCAGGGAGATCTATGCCAAGTCAAGTCATACCAAGTACCCATCATAAAATCTTCTCTCTTGGATTACAATATTCACCATTCGCCTCTCGTTTTCCTCTCCCCCACTTCTAAAACGATTTTTGAAAAACCTTTGCCTTTTCTTCGCCCCTCTTCCGTTTGTCTTTTTCGTTTGCTTCTTGTGTGCTTGTGTGTTGGTGTGCCTGTTTGCCTTGATGGTGCAGCCAAAAAGCGTCGATCCTCGCCTTAGGAGGTTGGAAGAAATTGAAAATAATGTTAGAAGCTTTATGTCTTCACAATTTGAGCATAATAATTTCTTTAGAAACGAGCTTAAAGAACAAAAAAGTTTTATGGAGTATATGAATAAAGAGCTCGATGATATGTCTAAAGATTTTTATGGTTTGAAATCTCAGTTTGCTCATCTTGAATATTTAGTAGGCCAAATTTCTGATAAACAAGCCACCTTAGTAAATAAGATGGTAGCTAAACCTAAGGCTCTAAATAATAATGACAAAGATCTAAAAATGATTGATGTGACTCCTATTAATAATGATGAATCTTGATAAAGGTGGGACTGGAGATGAGTCAACTTTAGTTAAAAGGTGTCCCAATAATTCGGAGTTTTTAGATCTTGATGCAAAAACTGATAAAAGTGGGATTGGAGAGGTCAAGACTTTAAGTAGCAATGAACCCATTGTTTTGGATTTTCAAGGATTTAATTATGATAATTGTTCTATAATAGATTGTATTTCCTTGTTGCAATCCGTGTTAAATTCTCCTCATGCTTATAATCAAAACAAAGCTTTTACTAATCATATCGTTGATGCTATGATGCAATCTTTTGAAGAAAAGCTTGAATTATAAATTTCTATCCCTAGAAAACTTCATGATGAGTGGGAACCTACTATTAAGATTAAGATTAAAGATATGAATGCTATGCTTTGTGTGATTTGTGTGCTAGTGTTTCCACGATTCCAAAAACTTTGTGTGATGTGTTAGGTTTTCATGAATTTGATGATTGTTCTTTAAATTTGCATCTTGCAGATTCCACTATTAAAAAACCTAGGGGAAGGATTGATGATGTTCTTATTGTTGCAAATAGGAATTATGCGCCCGTAGATTTCATTGTTCTTGATATAGATTGCAATCCTACATGTCCTATTATTCTTGGTAGACCTTTCATTAGAACGATTTGTGCAATTATTGATATGAAAGAAGGAAACGTTAGATTCCAATTTCCATGAAGGAAAGGTAGGGAACACTTTCCTAGGAAGAAAATTAAATTGCCATATGAATCTATTATGAGAGCCACTTATGGATTGTATACCAAAGATGGCAATAGCTAGATCTATTCGCGTTTTTATGCCTAGCTAAGGGCGTTAAATGATAGCGCTTGTTGGGAGGCAACCCAATTTTATTTTTGTTCTTTGCTTTTTGTTCCTGTATAGTAATAAGTAATTCATCTAACCTCTGGATATATGTCGTTTTATGTTTTAATTAGTGTTTGTGCCAAGTGGAACCTTTAGGATAGCTTACGGTGATAGTTGTGTTGATCCTGCTGAAAATCAGAAACTTTTGCACTCAGTAAATTAGTTTTGAAAATTCACATAAATGTGATTTTGATCTGATTCTTTTTGATCTAGATTGGTACAAAAATTTCTCAGGTTTTCATAATTTGGATGGATTTTTGGAGTTACATAAGTATTCGAGAGTTACAAATTACTACAGACTATTCCATTTTTCGCGTGTTGTTTGCTTATTTTGACGAATCTATGGGTAGTATCGGGGGGTGTGAACCATGGAAAAGTTGGAATACAGTAGATATTACACCAATATAAACAAAGAATGAGTTTGCAACAATACCTTAAGGTGGTGATTTATTTTCTTATACTGACGGAGCTCATGAGATTTTCTGTTGAGTTTTGTGTTGTGAAGTTTTCAAGTTTTTGGGTAAGGATTTGATGGACTATGGAATAAGGAGTGGAAAGAGCCTAAGCTTGGGGATTCCCAAGGCAACCCAAGGTAATATTCAAGGACAACCAAAAGCCTAAGCTTGGGGATGCCCCGGAAGGCATCCCCTCTTTCGTCTTCGTCTATCGGTAATTTTACTTGAGGCTATATTTTTATTCACCACATGATATGTGTTTTGCTTGGAGCATCTTGTATGATTTGAGTCTTTTCTTTTTAGTTTACCACAATCATCCTTTCTGTACACACCTTTTTGGAGATACGCGCATGAATCGTGATTTATTAGAATACTCTATGTGCTTCACTTATATCTTTTGTGCTAGAAAATATTGCTCTAGTACTTCACTTATATCTTTTTAGAGCACGGCGGTGGCTTTATTTTGCAGAAATTTTTGAACTCTCATGCTTCACTTATATTATTGTGAGAGTCTTTTAGAACAACATGGTAATTTTCTTTGGTTATAAAACTAGTCCTAATATGATGGGCATCCAAGATGGATATAATAAGAACTTTCATATGAAGTGCATTGAATACTATGAGAAGTTTGATTCTTTATGATTGTTTTGAGATATGAAGATGGTGTTATTAGAGTCATGCTAGTGGAGTAATTGTCAATTTGAGAGATACTTGTGTTAAAGTTTATGATTCCCATAGCATGCATGTATGGTGAACAGTTATGCGATGAAGTTGGAGCATGATTTATTTATTGATTGTCTTCCTTATGAGCGGCGATCGGGGACGAGCGATGGTCTTTTCCTACCAATCTACCCCCCTAGGAGCATGCATGTAGTACTTCGTTTTGATAACTAATAGATTTTTGCAATAAGTATGTGAGTTCTTTATGACTAATGTTGAGTCCATGGATTATACGTACTCTCACCCTTCCACCATTGCTAGCCTCTCTAGTGCCGCACAACTTTTGCCGGTATCATACACCCACCATACACCTTCCTCAGAACAACCACCATACCTACCTATTATGGCATTTCCATAGCCATTCCTAGATATATTGCCATGCAACTTTCCATCGTTCCACTTGACACACTCCATCATTGTCATATTGTTTGCATGATCATGTAGTTGACATCGTATTTGTGGCAAAGCCACCGTTCATAATTCTTTCATACCTGTCACTCTTGAATCATTGCACATCCCGGTACACCCACAAAGGCATTCACATAGAGTCATATTTTGTTCTAAGCATTGAGTTGTAATTCTTGAGTTGTAAGTAAGTAAAAGTGTGATGATCTTCATTATTAGAGCATTGTCCCATGTGAGGAAAGGATGATGGAGACTATGATACCCCCACAAGTCGGGACCAGACTCCTGACGACAAATAAAAAAAAGAAAAGAAAGAAAAGAGGCCATAAAAAAAGAAGGCCCAAATAAAAAATGAGAGAAAAAGAGAGAGGGGCAATGTTACTATCCTTTTTCCACACTTGTGTTTCAAAGTAGCACCTTGATCTTCATGATAGAGAGTCGCCTATTTTGTCACTTTCATATACTAGTGGGAATTTTCATTATAGAACTTGGCTTATATATTCCAATGATGGGCTTCCTCAAAATGCCCTAGGTCTTCGTGAGCAAGCGAGTTGGATGCACACCCACTTAGTTTCTTTTTGAGCTTTCATAGACTTATAGCTCTAGGGCATCCGTTGCATGGCATTCCCTACTCACTCACATTGATATCTATTGATGGGCATCTCCATAGCCCGTTGATACACCTAGTTGATGTGAGACTATCTTCTCCTTTTTGTCTTCTCCAGAACCACCATATTCTATTCCACCTTAGTGCTATATCCATGGTTCATGCTCATGTATTGCGTGAAGATTGAAAAAGTTTGAGAACATCAAAAGTATGCAACAATTGCTTGGCTTGTCATCTGGGTTGTGCATGATTTAAATATTTTGTGTGATGAAGATAGAGCATACCCAGACTATATGATTTTGTAGGGATAGATTTCTTTGGCCATGTTATTTTGAGAAGGCATGATTGCTTTGCTAGTATGCTTGAAGTATTATTGTTTTTATGTCAATATTAAACTTTTGTTTTGAATCTATTGGATCTGAACATTCATGCCACAATAAATAAAATTACATGGATAAATATGTTAGGAAGCATTCCACATCAAAAATTCTGTTTTTATCATTTACCTACTCGAGGATGAGCAGGAATTAAGCTTGGGGATGCTTGATACGTCTCCAACGTATCTATAATTTTTTATTGTTCCATGCTATTGTATTATCTGTTTTGGATGTTTAATAGACATTTATATGCTATTTTATATTATTTTTGGAACTGACCTATTAACCGAGAGCCCAGTGCCAATTTCTGTTTTTTTGCCTATTTTTAGAGTTTCGCAGAAAAGGTACCAAATAGAATGAAACTTTCGCGGTGATTGTTATTGGACCAGAAGGAAACCAAAAGACTTGGAGATGAAGTCGGAGACGCAACGAGGCGACCACGAGGCAGGAGGGTGTGCCTAGTGGGGTAGGGCGCGCCCCTACCTCATGGGCCCCTCGTGGCTCTCCTGACCTACCCCCTTCGCCTATATATACTCTTATACCCTGAAAACATCCAGGGGAGCCATGAAACCACTTTTCCACCACCACAACCTTCTGTACCTGTGAGATCCCATCTAGGGACCTTTTTCGGCGTCTTGCCGGAGGGGGATTCGATCACGGAGGGGATCTACATCAACACCATTGCCTCTCCGATGATGCGTGAGTAGTTTACCACATACCTTCTGGTCCATAGCTAGTAGCTAGATGGCTTCTTCTCTCTCTTCACTACAAAAGAATACACTTCCATGATGATATGTGTTTGTCACAGTAGGTCACGTTTTTTGTCATGCATGTACATCCATGACGATTTTATGACAGAATCAAGATAGTCATACCTGTGCTGTCGTAGAAGTGTTCCATGACATTACCAAAATTATCATCACGGAAGTGTCCACTTCCATGACGATAAATCGCGCGTCACAGAAGTGCTTTTGTCAAGGGTGACCGACACGTGGCATCCACCGTAGCGGAACACCGTTAAGCTATCAGGTTCGGTTTTGGATCCGATAACCCATTAACAGCCCCAACCAATGGGGATTTTCCACGTGTAAAATCATCATTGGCTAGAGGAAACACGTGTCGGCTCACCGTTGGGACAGATGTCATCCACTCATTGGACTGAAGGCGCCTATGATACGATGACACGTGGCACAGCCCAACAGAGGCCCATTCCTGTGAAAAGGCCGGCCCGTTTGACTTGGTCAAAAGTTGGCGGGCCGGCCCATGGAAAGCCTGTTAACGGCCTGTTCGCATATAGCCCATTTACAGCCCGCTAACCCAGGGCCTGTTACGACCTCTCCGAATTAGGCCCAGTAGCGTCATCTGGGCCGTCCAATATGATTCCAGCCCATTTTAACTTCCGGCCCATGTGTGGCCCATGACTTCTTTCGGCCCATATGAGGCCCTTTGTAACTCTTGGCCCATTAACGACCCATGGTGAAACTGTCCCGTAATGAATAGTGTATCACTTTATACCCATTAATGGCCCGTTATTCCATTGGGCCGTTTCCAACCCAAGTTATCTTCCGGCCTTCTCAGGGCCCATTTATTATTGGGCTCATTTGCAGCATTCGGTTACATACAACCCGTTACTGTCATTTTCTTCTTGTGGGCCAAATTCAGCCCGTCGTTACAGTCGGCCCGTTTGTGGACCGTTAATACGTTGGGCCGTTTTCATGTAAAAAAAACCCGTTGGGCTGTTTTCATAGATTTATCAAATACGGCCTATTAACAGCCCGTTATGGTCCATGAATAGTACGACCCATGATTGGCGAAATGATGATACGCCCCATAGAAGGCCCATGGATCCTACGGCCCGTATGAGGCCCATGGATACGGGCCGTAGGATCGTACGACCCATAGAAGGCCCATGGATCATACGGCCCGTAGAAGGCCCATGGACCCTACGGCCCATAGAAGGCCCATGGATCGTAAGGCCCGTATAGAAGGCCAATGGATCCTACGGCCTGAAGAAGGCCCATGGATCATACGGCACGCAGGAGGCCCATGGTTACAACAGTCCATGTGTTGCCATGATTATTTTGGCCTAGTTACCAAAAATAGGCTATTGTGGCCACTAGAAAAACACAGAAAAAGAACTGCAGTGACTACAAGCAAACAACTAAACAAGACAATAAGGAAATAAATAAGCAAGCAATTAATGCTAGACTATTACCGCTATTACACATATTACATCCACTAGGCATCAAAGTTCGCCACCAGTGCAAATATAGGGAACAAAGCAGCATATTACATACACTGGCCATCAAAATTGGCCACCAGTGCAAATAAACGCGGTAGCAAAACAAGAGCATAACTGAAACAACTTCAGAAGAGATCAGGAAACGTTATCCTGGGCATCCACCATGCTGGCAATAAGCTTAGCAAGCTTATTAGCTTTGTCCTCGCGCTAAAATCCTCCAATGCTTGCTGTTGCACCGGAATGTATGCATCTGAATGCTCCAGGGACTTCCGCAGTCCTTCCGCTTCTTGTCGCAGCATAGCTGATCGATGTCTTTCAGCTTGTAGTTGAGACTCAAGAAACCAAACCGACCGAGACAGTGAGTTTGAATAGCTTGTGCAAGCGGTAGTGGCCAGTAACTCGAACACTAAACCAACATAGGACTTTGGGGTTGTCTCGCTGTCTTCAAGATAGTCTTCCTTAGCTGTTTTATCAGCTTTATTGGAGACTAACAAGGATGTGTCACTATCCTGAACCTTATCTGCATTACTTCCTTTACCATTGCTTAATAAGGCACTCTTCCCCAATATTCTGTCAGCATTCTAAAAGAAGAAACAAGCAGACACATAACAAGTTTAGCATGTACTAGTATATGAAACTCATTTCGGTGAACCAGTTCATTAGTAAGGTGGACATGTTAAGCTACCAAGTCTTCTATTGCCAAGTACTAGTACATAATAAAAGCATCAAACAAACATATATCTATGTCATATGGTCACTGCATTCTCTTGCCAAATCAAAATAGAGACACGGTTCAAATCATATCAGTTCAAGACAAAGCAGCAGTGAAAGAATACAAAGCGTGGGAAATGATGTCTACTACACAACCTTCTTCTTGTAGACGTTGTTGGGCCTGCAATTGCACAGGTTTGTAGGACAGTAGCAAATTTCCCTCAAGTGGATGACCTAAGGTTTATCAATCAATAGGAGGCGTAGGATGAAGATGGTCTCTCTCAAGCAACCCTGCAACCAAATAACAAAGAGTCTCTTGTGTCCCCAACACACCCAATACAATGGTAAATTGTATAGGTGCACTAGTTCGGCGAAGAGATGGTGATACAAGTGCAATATGGATGGTAGATATGGGTATTTGTAATCTGAAAATATAAAAACAGCAAGGTAACTAATGGTAAAAGTGAGCGTAAATGGTATTGCAATGATAGGAAACAAGGCCTAGGGTTCATACTTTCACTAGTGCAAGTTCTCTCAACAATAATAACATAGATATATCATATAACAAGCCCTCAACATGCAACAAAGAGTCACTCCAAAGCCACTAATAGCGGAGAACAAACGTAGAGATTATGGTAGGGTACGAAACCACCTCAAAGTTATTCTTTCGGATCGATCTATTAAAGAGTTCGTACTAGCATAACACCTTAAGACACAACTCAACCAAAACCCTAATGTCACCTAGATACTCCATTGTCACCTCAAGTATCTGTGGGCATGATTATACGATATGCATCACACAATCTCAGATTCATCCAACCAACACAAAGTACTTCAAAGAGTGCCCCAAAGTTTCTACCATGCATAGGTTCATGGGCAGAACCCGCAATTTGGTCACCAAAACATACATCAAGTGGCACATGATATCCCATTGTAACCACAGATAAGCACGACAAGACATACATCAAGTGTTCTCATAAAAGACTCAATCCGATAAGATAACTTCAAAGGGGAAACTCAATTCATCACAAGAGAGTAGAGGGGGAGAAACATCATAAGATCCAACTACAATAGCAAAGCTCGGGATACATCAAGATCGTGCCATAGAGGGAACACGAGAGAGAACACGAGAGAGAGAGAGATCAAACACATAGCTACTGGTACATACCCTCAGTCCCGAGGGTGAACTACTCCCTCCTTATCATGGAGAGCGCCGGGATGATGAAGATGGCCACCGATGATGAATTCCCCCTCCGACAGGGCGCCGGAACGGGCTCCCGAGAGGTTTTTGGTGGCTACAGAGGCTTGCGGCGATGGAACTCCCGATCTATCTTGATTTCTCATGGTTTTAGGGTACGTAGGCGCATATATAGGCGAAAGTAGTCGGTCGGGAGGTGCTCGAGGGGCCCACGAGACAGGGGGTGCGCCCTGTAGGCCCTCCTATCTCCTGGGCACCTCGAGGATCTTCTGACTTGATCTCCAAGCCTCCTGGATGATATTGTTCCAAAAAATCGCGATGCCGAAGGTTTCATTCCGTTTGCACTCCGTTTGATATTCCTTTTCTTCGAAATACTGAAACAGGCAATAAAACAGCATTATGGGCTGGGCCTCCGGTTAATAGGTTAGTCCCAAAAGTAATATAAAAGTGTATAATAAAGCCCATAATCATTCAAAACACATAGTAATATAGCAGGAATGCTTCATAAATTATAGATACATTGGAGACGTATCAGCATCCCCAAGCTTAATTCCTACTCGTCCTTGAGTAGGTAAATGATAAAGAAAGAATTTATGAAGTGTGAATGCTAGAAGGTGCACAAGTTTGATCAATGATAATTTCAGTCACCTTTTCTAGCATGATAATATGTCATAACAGTAGTTCATCTCATAAAATTTCTCACGATAAAGTAACAAGCAATTAACATGTCAAAGCATAGACCATAAACTTTCTTGAAAACTAGCAAACTTCATTCTCAGTCATTCAAACAATTGCAATTCATCTTATTTTCAGGAATAACAAACTCCACATACTCAACTATCATATAGTCTTCTACAATTGCTAACACTCACGCAATACTAATGGTTATGAAGTTTTAATCAGACACAGAGAAAGATTGGGGCTTATAATGTTGCCTCCAAACGTATTCACCTTCGAAAAAATTAACGCCCACACATGTGGGCGTTTACACATCGCCCACACGCCTCCATCACCACTCATTTTGCCACGTATGAATAGATGACATCAGCAGATTTATTTTGGTTTTCGGCTTAAAAATGTTTTATCTCTTAATTAAAAAAGCAAATTAAAAATCCGTTTTCACCATTAAATCTGTCTCGACGAGATTTTCAAAACTAGACCCCATGTTGATATGTTTTGACAATTTTTTTTGCCTAGAAGTTGCCATGATGTTTACACTATAGTTGCCACATGGCAATTTTAGTTCGTAGATCATGGCAATTTTAGTTTTTTGATGATGGCAATTCCAGTACTTTAACCATGAAAATATTTTTTTGTATAAACCATGGCAATTTTAAGTGCATGTATCATGGCAATTTTAGTTTATGGTGCATGACAAGTTTAGTTTATTAATTCCCCATTTTATAATATGTTAAAATTTACTTTTAAATGTAAAAGAAAATAGCTGAAACATATCATGGCAACTTCAGTGTAAATATCATGGCAATTCATGTGTAATAGACATGGCAACTTTTAACCCAAATTTTTTTTCACCGAAATATATCGATATGAGATCTAGTTTCGAAGATCTCGTCGCGAGGGATTTAATGGTGAAAACAGATTTTCAATCGGATTTTTCATTAAGAGACAAAACATTTTAAAAATTGAAAACCCAAAAAGATTTCCACATGCATGCATGCGGTGACATGGCGTAGTCTGTATGTTATATGGCGTGTGGGCGGATTTGGCTCCCACCACATGTGTGGGCGTTAGCGTTGTCCTTCACCTTTGGGTGATGTCAATAATAATAGTTCATGCTAACTTACATCCAATTGGGTATATATATATCAGGATCACCCCAACACAAAGTGCTTTCCAAAGGATAAAATGAAAAAGGGAAAGGTGAAGATCACCTTGACTCTTGCATAAAGTAAAAGACATAAAGTAAAAGATAGGCCCTTCGCAGAGGGAAGCAGAGGTTGTCATGCGCTTTTAGGGTTGGATACACAAAATCTTAATGCGAAAGAACATCACTTTATTGCACCTTGTATATGGACCTTTATTATGCAGTCCGTCCTTTTATTGCTTCCATAACAAGTTCGTACAAAGCTTATTTTCTCCGCACTAATAAGTCATGCATATTTAGAGAGCAATTTTTATTGCTTGCACCGATGACAACTTACTTGAAGGATCTTACTCAATCCATAGGTAGGTATGGTGGACTCTCATGGCAAAACTGGGTTTAAGGATATTTGGAAGCACAAGTAGTATCTCTACTTGGTGCAAGGATTTTTGGCTAGCATGAGGGGGAAAGGCAAGCTCAACATGTTTGAATGATCCATGACAATATATCTATGTCCTATGGTCACTGCATTCTCTTGCCAAATCAAAATAGAGACACGGTTCAAATCATATCAGTTCAAGACAAAGCAGCAGTGAAAGAATACAAAGCGTGGGAAATGATGTCTACTACACAACCTTCTTCTTGTAGACGTTGTTGGGCCTGCAAGTGCACATGTTTGTAGGACAGTAGCAAATTTCCCTCAAGTGGATGACCTAAGGTTTATCAATCTGTAGGAGGCGTAGGATGAAGATGGTCTCTCTCAAGCAACCCTGCAACCAAATAACAAAGAGTCGCTTGTGTCCCCAACACACCCAGTACAATGGTAAATTGTATAGGTGCACTAGTTCGGCGAAGAGATGGTGATACAAGTGCAATATGGATGGTAGATATGGGTATTTGTAATCTGAAAATATAAAAAAGCAAGGTAACTAATGGTAAAAGTGAGTGCAAACGGTATTGCAATGATAGGAAACAAGGCCTAGGGTTCATACTTTCACTAGTGCAAGTTCTCTCAACAATAATAACATAGATAGATCATATAACAAGCCCTCAACATGCAACAAAGAGTCACTCCAAAGCCACTAATAGCGGAGAACAAACATAGATATTATGGTAGGGTACGAAACCACCTCAAAGTTATTCTTTCAGATCGATCTATTAAAGAGTTCGTACTAGAACAACACCTTAAGACACAAATCAACCAAAACCCTAATGTCACCTAGATACTCCATTGTCACCTCAAGTATCTGTGGGCATGATTATACGATATGCATCACACAATCTCAGATTCATCCAACCAACACAAAGTACTTCAAAGAGTGCCCCAAAGTTTCTACCGGAGAGTCAAGAACGTGTGCCAACCCCTATGCATAGGTTCATGGGCGGAACCCGCAAGTTGGTCACCAAAACATACATCAAGTGGCACATGATATCCCATTGTCACCACAGATAAGCACGGCAAGACATACATCAAGTGTTCTCATAAAAGACTCAATCCGATAAGATAACTTCAAAGGGGAAACTCAATTCATCAGAAGAGAGTAGAGGGGGAGAAACATCATAAGATCCAACTACAATAGCAAAGCTCGGGATACATCAAGATCGTGCCATAGAGGGAACACGAGAGAGAACACGAGAGAGAGAGAGAGATCAAACACATAGCTACTGGTACATACCCTCAGCCCCGAGGGTGAACTACTCCCTCCTCGTCATGGAGAGCGTCGGGATGATGAAGATGGCCACCGGTGATGGATTCCCCCTCCGGCAGGGCGCCGGAGCGGGCTCCCGAGAGGTTTTTGGTGGCTACAGAGGCTTGCGGCGGCGGAACTCCCGATCTATCTTGATTTCTCATGGTTTTAGGGTACGTAGGCATATATAGGTGAAAGTAGTCGGTCGGGAGGTGCTCGAGGGGCCCACGAGACAGGGGGCCGCGCCCTGTAGGGGGGGGGGCTCCCCTATCTCCTGGGCACCTCGAGGATCTTCTGACTTGATCTCCAAACCTCCTGGATGATATTCTTCCAAAAAATCGCGATGCCGAAGGTTTCATTCCGTTTCGACTCCGTTTGATATTCCTTTTCTTCGAAATACTAAAACAGGCAATAAAACAACAATATGGGCTGGGCCTCCGGTTAATAGGTTAGTCCCAAAAGTAATATAAAAGTGTATAATAAAGCCCATAATCATTCAAAACACATAGTAATATAGCATGAATGCTTCATAAATTATAGATACGTTGGAGACGTATCAGGAAACTACACGACACAACAAGATTTCAGATGGGTACCACGGGTCTACATGTACAACAACACTATTGGCTTTGTTGTGATGCTAGTAATGTGCATGATATGAAAGTCAATTGTATACACAATTGAAATTGAAACCAACAGAGCTATTGATAAGAGCAAACCTGTTAAAGAAACATGCATGAACATACCTGTTGTGCCATTGGAGTTTCGATTGGATCCTTCAATTTAAAAATAAGTTTGTATGAGTAAATATAGTGATACAAGAGCAAAGCAATCATAGTTAAAAAAGGCGCGCCAAAGCGAGCGCTTAAGCGCGCCTAGGCTCTAGGCATTGGCAAAACACATTGCGCATAACTATGCTTAATCTGTGCATAACTGCGAATAAGCAGGTGCTTTGGTCAGTAAAGCGCAAGGCGGTGGCAAAACGCACAATTAATGCCTAACGCTTTTTTGAACTATGATAGCAATGGAATCTTAAATTAGAACAGTTGTTCTTCAGGTTTAGGCACTTGTTCTACATGAACAGAGTACAGTAAGACATAGGAATATAATACTTAAAAATAGAAAATGACCTCATAGACCTTACCACATTCTTGGTTTGGGACCAGTAAAGAACAAGGCGTTCCCAGTCATCGTCCAATAAATGTGTCTCAGGAGAATGTAAGGGAGTTTGATGAGTTTCTTTGCCGGTGAAGTACGTTTTCTTCAGGTAATTCCGATACTGCCACCAAGCATTCTTGAAGATAGCAGAGGTATTAGCACAGGTTACCTCATCCTGAGTTTCCAAATCGGTCCTTCTCTATAGAGAAAAATGGGAAAATTTGCTGTATTATAACCATCATGGAGGTAGGATGTATGGGACAAAGCAAAGTAATTGCCATGAATAACATTACTTACACATAACTCCTGGACAAACACCTGCAACTGGCATTTTCCTTCATCTTCAGTGTAATATTTCCAAGATGGGAAGATACGCACATATGATTTAAGAACATCAAATGCGAACTCCAACTCCACCAGTTAGTATGCTAAACTACGACTAGCTGGTTGTGCTTCCTCCACAGGAATAGGTGTACTAACTGGTGGAGTTGGGGTTCGCCGTGATAGTACTGGCCCTTTGGGTACTGAAGCTGCCATACTAACTGCTCTTGTTTGGGAGCTCTATGGTGGAGATGGTGCTATGTCAACAGGAACTGGGTTACTATTGGCTGGGATTGGGGTTAGATTGGGTGAAGCTGGTTCTCTGTCCATCGCAGTAGGGGTACAATCTGCGAGAGTTTGGGTTATGTGTGGTAGGGCTAGTTCTTGTGCATGTACAACCGGGGTGCTATCTCCACCAAGAGGTAGCACTGTTTTATTTGAAGACTGTGTTTTTAGTCCGCTAGATACTGGTATCACCCGCTCCAATTCAAATGGCTGATAAATAGGAAACATAGTTGAATGTACAGACATTGTATGAGAGACAGATGCAATAGATAGTGTGGAAAAAAGAGGACATGAAATAGTTGACATGTATATTGTTTAACTAAAACGGATAGCATGACATAATTTCACATATATGATGTCTATCTAAACTGGATAGCATAGCATAACATAATTCAAAGTATGATGAATAACTAAACAGGATCGCATGACATAATTCACCTACATGTTATCTAAGTAATCAGGATCGCATCATTTAATTGACATATGTGATTTATATGCTAAACAGAGGGCATTCGATATGATGTCTAAACTAAGAACATGGTGTTGAATATTATGTATATGATGTCTAAACTATGCAATGCAAGACACCATATTCATGATATGAGTAGTATAACCATGCCAAGTTAGAGCATACACCTCGGTGGGGGAATAGCACTGGTCATCTGTCTCTGAATCCATCTCTGTGGAGCTATCGGGACCCAACAAGAGATCTGCTTCGACAGGTAGCTCTGTCTACTCTGAAGGCCTTGTTTTCACTCCAGATTTTTCCATCTCCCACCCAAATGGCTGATTCATAGGAAGAGTAGTTTAATGTACAAACATTGTCGACAAATGGAAATGTAATGAAGAAAAGGATGGGCAAGATATCATTCAAATATATGATGCCTGGTTAAACAGGATGGCATTGCACATTTCACATATATTATGGCTGGCTAAAAGACATGAGACTGCATAATTCCCATATATGATATAGAAACTAAACAGGTGGCATTACAGAACATGTCTAAACTAAGCAAATGACATATATGATGTCAAAAGTAGGCACTTCAAGGCAACATATGCATGATATGACTAACATCATCATGCCAAGGTAGAGCAAACACCTTGGGGGCAAATAGGAGTGGTCAGCGGTGTCTGAATCCGCCTCAGAATAGATATCTTCCTCTGGATTACAATCTGGAGAGGGGTGGGGAAGGTTTGCCATTGAACCCACCATGGAGCAATGTCTGCATGACATAGTATTGCCGCGCAAAACTCTTCTCTTTTTCCCTACATGTTCAGCATGACTGTGTACAATATCTCACATGCATACGAAAAAAATATGGTGAGCTTATGTAAGGAGAGCATGCAGAAATTTAGAGTGATGGTAACAACCAGTGGATGGATCCAAAAATAATGATAGCAGGCTGATGGTTGCTTTAATTTAATAAAAAGACAGATGATGATTTCTTTATTATTTGGTTCCCACCCAAGATGAACAACATAGGCATACCCTAGGTGAACCAGATATTAGACAGACATTCTATTCATTGCTGCCTCGATATGTGCCCCACAACTAATTTAGAACTCAAGTCTGAACATTAATTTGGACCTGACTTGGAGTCCAAGAGGTGAACAGGACGATAAAGTAGTAGGTAATTTTAAGCAATGCATAACATAAGCAGAAACAAAAGAGCGCGACCTCTCTTGTGGACCCATGTACTCCTCAGGTTCATCTGCTGAGTCGATGATGGTGATGCTGTTGCGGTGGGTGCCGGCGGCAGGGAACGAGATCTGAGGCGGTGAAAGATGGTCAGGAGTCGTGATGTCTGGTTTGGTGGATGCTTCTGTCGATGGAGCAGCTCAGGTGAGGTGGACGACGTCGCGGCAGGAGCAGGACAAACCACACAAAGTTCCCTTCAACACCTACCTGTAACTAAAGTAATTCTGTAAGGGCTCATTTGGCTTACATGATTCTAAAAACGCAGGGATAGGAAAAACACCGGAATAGGATAGGAATGCACATGGTAAACAGATCATTTGTAAACACAGAATTTCTGTCAACTTGGGTGTTTGGTTTACAGGAATTGGAAGAGCAGAGGAATGCAAAGAAACATGGCCAAAATAAAGTGAAACCATATGAAAGCGTGTATAGTTAGAATGTTATTCTGCCACTAATGCACTTGGTCTTGTTTTCATGCATAGGATTTTGAAAAGTAGGTCCAGGTGGATGTTTTGCTTCATTCCTTTCAACAAAATGCATGAATAATTGAATAGTAGAGTGCCATTGGAAAATTCCCTATTGCTATGTTTTTCCATTGAATCAAAATAGCCCTAATGGATCGACATGAATGTATAGTAATAAGTGATGCAACAAGTGTACAACCTCTTTGACATAACTGTGTAGACCTCAGCATCATTGGGTTGGTCGCTGAAGCAGTTGAGGCAGAGGTGGCTGTCGGAGGTGTGGAGGAAGATCTGAGGAATCTGTAGACGGCGTCCAGGGCACTACTCTATTGTGATGGATCGTTTTGTCGTTGGAGCAGCTCCGGTTAGCCGTAAGACGTCAAGTCTGAAGCAGCACAAGACAAACATCGTCAATCTCAAGTGGGATTCTAATAGCATCTCCAATAGATGATGTAAAATAGATGTAAAATTTACATCACCAAAAACCACCTGACTACAACAAATGAGGTAAAAACTGTTGATTCTGAACTTAACTATCAAAACTGAAATTTACTGTGGAATATGAATGTTACTATCGAAACTAAACGCAATGGTAGCTGAGAGGCACTTGACATGTAGTTTAGGGAGGGTCTGCAGTTCATCTTCAACCTGCACCCCGCCGAGCCGCTAGCCACCACCGGCCGAACCGCCGGCCCCAGCGCCGCCTCGCCGCCCCGAAAGAACTCCCCACCGCCACCTGAAAGTGCAACTATCCCTAGGTGGTTTTGGTAATTCATAACAACATATAGCTCATTGAGCTAATGCTATTCCAAGACTATTATTTCAGGAAAGCTCAATGAATGGCATGGCATGGATGATGAAAGTGGATCCCTCAAAATACTAAGGACAAAGGATTGGCTCAAGCTCAAAAGCTCAAGACTCTTCATTTTATATTTTAGTGATCCAAGATCACATTGAGTCCATAGGAAAAGCCAATACTATCAAGGAGGGATGAGGTGTTGCTTAATGAGCCTCTTGCTTCATGTGCTTAGTGATATGCTCCAAAAACCCTTAGGTACTTTCTCACATCCACAAATGACCTAAACCCAAAGCCAAAATCGGTCACACCGATTCTTCCAATCCGGCGCCACCGATTTCAAATGTCATAGCCACTCCCACAAACCCTAAGCAAATCGGTCCTACCGATAGGGATCTCGGTCTCACCAAGATGGGATTGTAATATCTCTGTTTCCCTTCGTATTGTTTCGGTCTAACCGAAGTGAGCGGTCGGTCCCACCGAGATTGCAATGTAAACTCTCTGTTTCCCTTTTGTAACATTTCGGTCTCACCGAAAGGAGCAAATCGGTCCCACCGAGTTTACCTGACCAACTCTCTGGAAAGCTTATTACCAAAATTGGTCTCACCGAGTTTGTGTATCGATCTTACCGAGATTACATTATGCCCTAGCCCTAACCGAATCGGTCTCACCGAGTTGCATGTCAGTCCCACTGACAATCACTAACGGTCACTAGGTTTACTAAATCGGTCTGACCGAGTCTGTTGAATCGGTCCCACCGAGTTTGGTAAATTGTGTGTAACGGTTAGATTTTGTGTGGAGGCTATATATACCCCTCCACCTCCTCTTCATTCGTGGAGAGAGCCATCAGACTAAACCTACACTTCCAACTTACCATTTCTGAGAGAGAACCACCTACTCATGTGTTGAGGCCAAGATATTCCATTCCTACCATATGAATCTTGATCTCTAGCCTTCCCCAAGTTGCTTTCCACTCAAACCCTCTTTATACCAGATCCAAATCCTATGAGAGAGAGTTGAGTGTTGGGGAGACTATCATTTGAAGCACACGAGCAAGGAGTTCATCATCAACGCACCATTTGTTACTTCTTGGAGAGTGGTGTCTCCTAGATTGGCTAGGTGTCACTTGGGAGCCTCCGACAAGATTGTGGAGTTGAACCAAGGAGTTTGCAAGGGCAAGGAGATCGCCTACTTCGTGAGGATCTACCGCTAGTGAGGCAAGTCCTTCATGGGCGACGGCCATGGTGGGATAGACAAGGTTGCTTCTTCGTGGACCCTTCGTGGGTGGAGCCCTCCGTGGACTCGCACAACCGTTACCCTTCGTGGGTTGAAGTCTCCATCAATGTGGATGTACGATAGCACCACCTATCGGAACCACGCCAAAAACATCCGTGTCTCCAATTGTGTTTGAATCCTCCAAACCCTTCCCTTTACTGGCTTGGGCAATTATTTGTATATTCTCGGACATAACCCCGCTGTTTGGGCAATTATTTGTATTGGCTTGCAAGGTGAATTCTTTGATGGGAGACAGCCGAACCGTGAAGCTAATTCGGAAGAATTGAAGATGCTGCAATACAACGCTCAAGCTTGTGATATCATCTTCAACGGATTGTGCCCCGAAGAATTCAACAAAATCAGCCGTCTTGAGAATGCAAAGGAAATTTGGGATACTTTGATTGATATGCACGAAGGTACTGTATCCGTCAAGGAATCCAAGTTGGATGTGCTCCAAAGTTAGCTTGACAAGTTCAAAATGAAGGATGGTGAAGGTGTCGCTGAAATGTACTCTAGGCTTGCACTTATCACAAATGAGATTGCCGGCTTAGGGAGTGAAGAGATGACCGACAGATTCATCATCAAGAAGATCCTAAGAGCATTGGATGGAAAGTATGATACCGTGTGCACATTGATCCAAATGATGCCAAACTACAAAGATCTCAAGCCAACGGAAGTCATTGGAAGAATTGTTGCTCATGAGATGTCACTCAAGGATAAGGAGGAACTTCACAACAAGTCAAGTGGTGCTTACAAAGACTCAAGTGAAGCCCCCACATCATCAAGTGAGAGACAAACCTTCAATGAAGAATTGAGCTTAATGGTGAAGAACTTCAACAAATTGTACAAGAGCAGAAGCAAAGAAAGAAGCTCCAAGTCAAGGTCTTATCATGACAAAAGATCTTCTAGTAGAGAGCGCAATTGCTACAATTGTGGAAGGCCTGGACACTACTCCAATGAGTGTACGGCACCCTACAAAACAAGAGAAGATTCTCCAAAAAGAAGAAGCAACAGGGAAGAATCACCACCAAGAGAGAGGAGGAGTAGAGATGATCGCTATGAACGAAGGCCCTCACGAAGAAGCAAGGATTCAGAAAGGAAGGACAAGTCATCAAGGAGCTACACAAAACGAAGACATCAAGCTCATGTTGGTGAATGGGTATCCAGCTCCGACTCCGACAATCACTCCGAGAGAAGCTATCACTCCGACTCCGAATATACTCAAGATGAAGGTGTTGCCGGTCTAGCACTTGTGTCAACCAACTCCTATGACATATTTGATTCACCAAATGAAGGAATTGGAAGATGCTTCATGGCCAAAGGTCCAAAGGTAAAACATCCTGAGTATGTTGATTTCAATAGTGATGAAGATGACTTGCTTGTGGATGATGATTTACTTGTTGACAACTCTAGTGATGAATACTATGATGAAACGTCAATTAATCATGCTAATCAAACGAATGACAATGATAAGGAGAAAATTGAGATTTTAACTAAAGAACTAAACACTCTTAAGTTGGCTCATGAAACTATCTTCGAAGATCATCGAGAACTTTTAAGGGCTCATGAGAAGTTACACTTTGAAAAGCTCAATCTTGAGCAAGAGCATGAGTTCTTAAAAGCAATCAATGATGATCTCCGTAAGAAAAGTTCTTACATTGCCAAGCGTTTACTCCTATCTACTTACATGCCTCAAGTCAAGTCTAGTAACAAGTACAAGAAAGATACTTCCTCTAGTAGTAACAATAATAATGTCAAATCCAATATTGTTGCTTCTAGTAGTTCTCTTGATTCCACTAATGATTCTCTTAGCCAAGTTACACTTGAGCAAGAAAATAGCTTATTGAAGGGAATTATAGAGAAAGGTGTTTACAAGAGCCTTGCTCGGAGTAAGCAATTTGAGGAAATTGTACGCAAGCAAGGAAGACACCGGAAGAATCAAGGTGTTGGTTTTGAATGAAAGTTCAATGCCAATGGAGTTGAGTGGGAAGAAGATCAATATCCCAAGACGAAATTTGTTCCTCAACAAGAGAAGTATACTTCCTTCAAGGGAACACAAGCTCAAGATGATCTTCCACCACAAGACCACAAGAACAAAGGCAAGGACAAGCTTCAAGAAGAGATTGATGCATTTGTAGAAGCACCTAAAGCCTCGTGCAAGTGGGTTCCCAAGACTACGTCAAGTTCTACTTAATCAAGTACAACTACAACTCCAAGGATTCCATCAAGTTGATGTGGATCCCGAAGAAGAAGAACTAGAGAGTTTTTGAGGGTGAGTCCGCCAACATTCTTCACTCATATCACTATGGCAATTACAAGTGCAATCAACTTCCACATCTTGCACTAGTTCAAGGAGTCACAAACCCTCATGTTGGTAAGGCAAGGGACAAGGTAACCTAATGTTTTCATAGACATCATCTTGTGTGTGCATCACTCTATGTCTTTGGATATTCTTGTTTGTTCCTTGTGGGACTAACCCATGTAGGCAAGTTGAAAGTGCAACTCACTCCAAAGGATTGCTCCCAATGGACTACATCAACATTGAGCATCCACATCTTCAACACCTACATGAAGTCATCATCAACAAAACCCAAGGTTAGTTCATCCCTCTAAAAAGGGATCTCACATCTAGGGGGGGCTTAACTCTAAGAATTGAGTCAAAGCAACTCTAATGGTGTGAACACATCAATGCATTATGTAAAAGTGGTAACCCCACTTGAGCTTAAACGATGAGTATGACCTATGATCAAATGTTTATCATTTGACTCCTAAGTCAATATACTCATATATAGATGACCTAGTCATCGCCAATTGTTTAATAGATGCTAGAATTGGTTGTGCATGCTTTGCCACATATTTCATTTGCTATCTTATTGTGTGAGCATGTTGGTGCATATTTTACTCATTCAAGGACATCCACTTGTTGTTTTGATTGTTTGGTTCTTTTCTTCTTTTGGCCAAGTGGATGGACAAGAATACCTAAGAACTTTCTCTAGCTATCTATGCTTTTCTCGTCTCAAACTCTATTCATGCTACATCACAAAATTTGATCAAGTCAGATTCGAACCACTCTGTGTGAGGAGCACTCGGAGTCCCTGATTCGTCATAGACTTAAACTTCCAAAACTTCTTTGTGATTCTTGGTCTGACCGATTCCTCCATTTCGGTCCCACCAAGATCACTAAGTCGATCTAGGTTTTCAATCTCAGTGCAACCGATTTGAACTTTTCGGTCACACCGAGTTGCTGTAACTGAACACAGTTATGCATCTCGGTGCCACCGAGTTGTTCCACTCGGTCACACCGACAGGGTCGGGCTATATATAGTCACGGGCAAAAATTTGGAAATTCCTTCGAACCCCTTCGCCCGTGCAATAACTCGCTCTGCCTCCAGGGTCTCAGGATCGTCTCCTCGTCGCCAGCCGCCTCCTGTCGCTGGTCTCCGCCGCCGTCAATGGAATTCAACCCCGCCGTTGCCGCCATAGCGAGTTCATCACCGCACTAGGGTATGGACTCGATCACTGTGCTATCCTCGTCCGATTCCTAGCACATTGTGTTCTTATTGATTCTTGCCACGATTGAAACACTCCTATCCAGTCAATGCAATCCGTAGATTAGATGAGATTTGAAAATTTAGGGTTAGGTTTCCGCCGAAACCATCTCGGACCCACCGAGTTGAAAAACTTGGTCCCACCGATTTGGCTTATGCCATAGCACTAGTGACTCTCGGTCTGACCGAGAATTGCTAATCGGTGCGACCGATTTTAGGACTTTGTGAAACCCTAGCAGTCTCGGTGCCACCGAACTGTGACTCGGTCCAACCGAGTTCATCCGTTTAGGTTCCAAAAACTGCTTCGGTATCACCGAGTTTGAAAATCGGTTGATCCGAAATGCTTTTTGTGGAAAACTAAAACTGAATTTTTGAATCATTCTTTTGCAAAAATCTCTGCATTTTATGATGCTCATCCACTCTATCTCATCTATAACTCTTCACAAGGTCAGCAGTCAGTGTTTGCAGCATGTCAGACCAGAGTGACAGCCAGAACAAGTCAGCAGAGCAGATTCACATGAGTGAGGGCACTAGTCCCTCCAACACTTCAGATGAAGGCAACAGAAGCACTCCTAGCAACCTGCCTAAGGCTGCTACCAGGCAAAGGAAGAAGAGAACTTTAGACTCTAAAGATGAGGACTATAGAGCTGAAGAGGATGAGGCTACCTCCAAGAAGGTAGTGCTCAAAAAGGAGTATGGCTCAGCAAAGGATACAAAGCCAGGCATGAAGATTAAAAGGCCTGCAGGAAGACAACCAATGTCCAAGGCCAGAGCATCAACTCAACAGCCTGAAAAGCCTGATCCCAAAGGGCCAGCTGCTGAAGGCAAGAAGAGGAAGGAAAGGGTCAAGAAGACCATGGCCAGAGTTGTTGGTCAACCTTCCATGATGGAAGAAGAAGGGCTTGCTGCACCAGCACCAAAGGCACCAAAGCTTATGGGAGATGCTATTAGATTAGGGGCTGCAACATCTAGGCCCAAGGAAGCACCCAAAGCTGCCCCCAAGGCCAAGACTGCACCAAAGAGGAATACCAGGAATATTCCAGCTGCTGAGAAGAACATGCCCCAGTGCCTGAGGTTGCTGAGGAGGAAGATGAAGAAGGACAAGTTCCGAGGAAGCTCAAGCCTAAGATACCAGACCACAATGATGCCCATCCTATGGCTGAGGACATGAACATCAGAAAAGACTCAGGGTTGAGGCTATGGAGGATGGCAGATCCATATGCCACAAGGAGAAGAACTGTTGTTGATTACAGGTTCCATACAAAGGAACAACATGACTTCTATGAGACAATTTTGTTGGATAAGAAGCCCATAGTTTGTGATATGAGGTGGGTCGACTGGACCTACATGAAGGAGAATGAAGAGCACTATCCTGGAGTGCAAGACAGCTTTGTTGCTTGTGGAGTTGCAGATTTTGTTGGGCAAAAGCTCACAAACTAGAATGATGAACTTATCATGCAATTCTACTCCAAGCACACTTCTATCCAGATGGGAGGATAGTTTGGATGTCTGAAGGTACAAGGTACCAGTCAACTGTTGAGGAGTGGGCAAAACTGATAAATGCCCCAAAGGAAAATGATGATGATCTGGATGTATATGCCAAGAAGAAAATGGGACACAATACCATGGCACATATGTACAAGGAGATCCCAGACAAAGCCCTAGAGACTTTCTCTTTTGGATCAGTCCACTTTCTTCTGTCAGGGCTGCCTACAATCAATTGGATCCTAAGGCACACTCTTTTGCCTAAGTCTGGTGACCACAACATGATCAGAGGGCATGCAATCAATATGTTGCATTTATTTGATGTGCCATAGAAATTCAAAGTCATGAGCCTTATAGTTGAAACCATTAAGAGGACGGCAGCAGATCAGAAGAGGAGTTGTGGATATGCTCCTCAGATCCAGGAGTTGATTAACTCAAAGATGGGAACTGGAAAATATCTATTGGATAGGGAACATTTTCCACTCTATCCAGACTTTGAAGACAATGAGGTTGTCATGAATGAGGATGATCCATCATCAATTCAAGCTCAGGAGAAGAAGGAGAAGGCAAGGAAGGAGAAGGCTGCCAAGATGCCAACTCAAGAGGAGGTATCTGAGTATTTCTTGAAGAACAAGCAGGAGCAGCTTGGCTACTTGATAGCATCATCTCTTAGAATTGAGAAGGGATTGGCCACCCTCACTCAAAATCAGGAGAGCCTGGAGAGAATCATGGAACTCAAATTTCATGATCTTGATGTCAAGGTAACTGAGATTCAGACAGTTGTGGAGAAACTGCAGGATGCTTGCAGGAGAGGAAGGGCAAGACTACCACTAATGTCTTTGCCAGAGTGCCTAGAGCTCAGAACTTCAGTATCAACTCCAGCACCTTCTACATCAACTGAAGCCTTCGTCCAAGGAGCCATCTCTACACCATCGACTGAAGATCAAGCCTGAGAGTCGATCTAGCACTATGCATTTTCTATGAACTTTTTGGTAACTTGTTGCCAAAGGGGGAGAAAAATGTATAGATCATAGGCTTCGAGAGAGAGAGAGTGTTGCTTTTGTTCTCTCTTGCTTTGTTGGTTCAAACTTGTTTGCTTTTGATTGCTTGAGATACTATGTTATTCTTGTGAGAAATTGATGATCATGTGTTTGATCATAAGCTACACTTATGCATGTTTGATGATATTATCTTATCTATCTTATGTGATCATTCACTTTGCTTGGTGATGAGTGCATGTATTCAATATTTATTATTTTGAGCGCTCCACCAAGATGTATGTGACATGGAAGAGTAACCCATGAGCCTAATTCCTTGTGCATTTGCAGTCCAAAGCAAATTTTAAACTATGCACAAATTTAGGGGGAGCTCTTGCTTATCACATACTTCTCAAACCGACGATGTTTTTATTCTTATTATCATTTGTCGAAGCTTTGATCTATGTGTTGTCATCAATTACCAAAAAGGGGGAGATTGAAAGTGCAACTATCCCTAGGTGGTTTTGGTAATTCATAACAACATATAGCTCATTGAGCTAATGCTATTCTAAGACTATTATTTCAGGAAAGCTCATTGAATGGCATGGCATGGATGATGAAAGTGGATCCCTCAAAATACTAAGGACAAAGGATTGGCTCAAGCTCAAAAGCTCAAGACTCTTCATTTTATATTTTAGTGATCCAAGATCACATTGAGTCCATAGGAAAACCCAATACTATCAAGGAGGGATGAGGTGTTGCTTAATGAGCCTCTTGCTTCATGTGCTTAGTGATATGCTCCAAAAACCCCCAGGTACTTTCTCACATCCACAAATGACCTAAACCCAAAGCCAAAATCGGTCACACCGATTCTTCCAATCCGGCGCCACCGATTTAAAATGTCATAGCCACTGCCACAAACCCTAAGCAAATCGGTCCTACCGATAGGGATCTCGGTCTCACCGAGATGGGATTGTAATATCTCTGTTTCCCTTTGTAACGTTTTGGTCTCACCGAAGTGAGCGATCGGTCCCACCGAGATTGCAATGTAAACTCTCTGTTTCCCTTTTGTAACATTTCGGTCTCACCGAAAGGAGCAAATTGGTCCCACCGAGTTTACCTGACCAACTCTCTGGAAAGCTTATTACCAAAATCGGTCTCACCGAGTTTGTGTAATCGGTCTTACCGAGATTACGTTATGCCCTACCCTAACCGAATCGGTCTCACAGAGTTGCATGTCAGTCCCACCGAAAATCACTAACGGTCACTAGGTTTACTAAATCGGTCTGACCGAGTCTGTTGAATCGGTCCCATCGAGTTTGGTAAATTGTGTGTAACGGTTAGATTTTGTGTGGAGGCTATATATACCCCTCCACCTCCTCTTCATTCGTGGAGAGAGCCATCAGACCAAACCTACACTTTCAACTTACCATTTCTGAGAGAGAACCACCTACTCATGTGTTGAGGCCAAGATATTCCATTCCTACCATATGAATCTTGATCTCTAGCCTTCCCCAAGTTGCTTTCCACTCAAACCCTCTTTCTACCAGATCCAAATCCTATGAGAGAGAGTTGAGTGTTGGGGAGACTATCATTTGAAGCACAAGAGCAAGGAGTTCATCATCAATGCACCATTTGTTACTTCTTGGAGAGTGGTGTCTCCTAGATTGGCTAGGTGTCACTTGGGAGCCTCCGACAAGATTGTGGAGTTGAACCAAGGAGTTTGTAAGGGCAAGGAGAGCGCCTACTTCATGAAGATCTGCCGCTAGTGAGGCAAGTCCTTCGTGGGCGACGGCCATGGTGGGATATACAAGGTTGCTTCTTCGTGGACCCTTCATGGGTCGAGCCCTCCGTGGACTCGCGCAACCGTTACCCTTCGTGGGTTGAAGTCTCCATCAACGTGGATGTACGATAGCACCACCCTATCGGAACCACGCCAAAAACATCCGTGTCTCCAATTGCGTTTGAATCCTCCAAACCCTTCCCTTTACTTTCTTGCAAGTTGCATGCTTTAATTTCCGCTGCCTATATACTCTTTGCATGCTTGCTTGAATTGTGTGATGATTGCTTGACTTGTCCCAAGATAGCTAAAATCTGCCAAACTCTAAAATTGGGAAAAGGTTAAGTTTTTAATTGGTCAAGTAGTCTAATCACCCCCCCTCTAGACATACTTCAAGGTCCTACACCACCCCGGCCAGCCCTCTAGGCCCCTGCCCCCACCCCGAACCCTAAGATAGATAGTGGGGTACCTCTCCGACAAGCCCCCATCCCCGCTGCGGGTGGTTCTACCTTAACTCCGCTGAGCCCCCCAACCCCTGAAAATCGATTGACCCAAAAGTCGATTCAATCAACTGAAGTGTGGCTAAATCGGAGCAGAGCAGCAGCACGAGCGAGGGGAAGAGCAGCAGCAGCAGCGCGAGCAAGCGAGCGAGAGCCGGAGCAGCAACAGCTGGGCGATTGAGCGAGAGCCGGAGCAGCAGCAGCGCGAGCGAGAGCCGGAGCAGCAGTAGCAGATCCGGCTGGTATGGACGCCACCGCCGAAGGGGCCTCGCACTGGGGGAGTGCCGCCATGGAGATGTCACCCGCGACGCCGACTTTAAGGTAGCCACTCGATGGGGGTGCGGGATGGAGCACGGTCGGTGCCGGGAGGTTGAGTTAAGGAGAAGGTGTGATGCGATGAGTGTACAACCTCTTTGGTGGCGCCGAGTAGGCCTCGGCTTCGTCTGAGGAGTCGGTGAGGATGTTGTGGTTCCGGTGGAGCAGGTTAAGGCGACACTATGGGGATGGAGCAGCGGCGATAGACGAGGCGATCGTCAGAGCAGCTCCTTGGAGGTGGAGGACAGGGCGGCTGAACCGGCGGGACGATGAGATGGACGATGGATCCTCGTCCGGGGAGGTGGATGAGGGACATCGAGCTGTTGTGGTGGACGACATCATCGGGGAAGAGGCTCCGGCTGGGCAGCGGTGAGGTGGCGGACGGAGGAGGGTGGGGTTTCACGGCTGGAGCGAAGAGGTTATGGCGGCCTGGGATTTCGAATGGCAAAAAGGGGGCGATGGGAGGGGGTGAACCATGACTTAGGGACGCACTTGTGCAAAATGTAGGGTGTGTTACAAAAGTACCCCCACTGATTTGAACTAGCGGCCCTTTCGGCTCAGGGTTAGAAGGGGGATTTCGCATGTCAGGATTTGGCAGCTGGAGGGAGTTTTCGCGTGCGTTGTAATTTCGGGATAGCAAGGCGCGGGTTGTGAAGGCGCCAGTTTTGGGAGCACGGTATCTGAATTTTTGGGATATAACAAGACGCGGGTTGAATTTTAGGGACAAGCCTAACATGTAGTAATATTGTACTTGTACGTGCCAAATCAATTCGCACTTCCCTCAACCAAAAAGAAAACAAAAAAAATAAAACTATTCACACCACACAAAGAGAGAGTCTTGCCCCGTTTTACTATACAAATGCTATTCAAAGCTACTCCCTCCTTCCATCTATATAGGGCCTAATGGCGTTTTTTGATGCTCACTTTGACCAAATATTAGAGAAATAATATATGACATGCAACTTACACAAAGCACACTGTTAAATTCGTTTTTGAAAGGTTCTTTCAATGATATAATTTTCACATTGTGCATGTCATGTACTATTAATCTTGTCAATAGTCAAAGGTGGTCTTAAAATACTCATTACGCCCTATATAGATGGAAGGAGGGAGTATGAATCCATGTTATGTCCAATTAAAAATTTTCGCTTGTTGTATAATGCATGTAACCTACTCATACCAACATTTTAGTGCATTCCAAATGTCTATACTACCGCTGCAATTCGAACCAAATTTGAATTCGTTTCTCTATTTCAATAAGAATCTACAATCATGATTGTTGCCAACTTCAACCATCATTCGTGTATTACCTTAATAACACACCACATGATTACTATAGAGATAGATATGAACTATGTGTACTACATGAACTCGAATTCTATTTTTTGAATACACTTGATGTTGATTCCAAATAATAGTACATTTGATGTACTAACTATATATTCATAATCTAAACCATGTTCCATACATACACCATGTTTATCACACAAAGTATAGTGCCCCGCCCTGTACATTATGACGAGTATTTAGACCTAAGTTGCAAAAGCCACACATTAGCCCAAATTATAATCAATGTTCTACATTATGATATCTTCTTCAAGTATCCGTATCCACTTTTTTATAATGAATTATGATCTTTGTTCGTCTTTTACACCTTCACAATCCTCTTCTATTTGTAGCTAGCTAGCGCTAACTTTCTATCGTGCATGCACACGCCCGCCCACCTCTCACCCACCCTTAGCGTCCCCTCCATCGCGCACGTTCATTATTTCTCTTTAGGTCGTCCACCCGCGATGTGTGTAGGGCCCCGGCTCCTTCTTTCCGGTACACACCGGTCGATATACCTCTCTAGCCAAGTGTGGCTACAACAAACACATATATACTTCCCCTCTTCTCTTCTCACCGTCCATGCCCCCCTATGTCCAATACGGTTCCACGTAGGTGCACACTCCCGCCCCTCTTTTCATTGATCACA
>NC_041393.1:102344842-102358954 GCF_002162155.2 Triticum dicoccoides
GCCTCTTGCACCACCTCCTAGCCGCACCCCTCTCCCCATGTCTGTCTCTCCGGACCTTATTTGCTTCTAACACATGTAGGCATGTATATGAACTGATCTCCCTACATATAGCCAGGTCGACTATAATTCGTCTTCCCCAAGCACCAATACACTTACCTCACTAGTTATGTATCTCCCTTTCTTGGACACACGACGGTTGATCTTCCTATGTAGTTACGTATGCTTACCACAACCATATCTTCTCCCCTCATCATCCTTGCATACCTCCCGACCCGTCTCTCACACGCACGTGCATAGACAAACAAACATCCCCCGCCCTCTCTTATTGATATTGCACTCATACCCTCTGTTTGTCTAGCAGGCCTCTTCCACCATTTGTGAGACGCCACTCCACCACCAACCCTCCGACGCTCTACCTTTTTCTTTCTCCCAACCTTATTCTTCTGCTACACATATCCATGGATGTCGATCGATCTCCCTCAATACATAGCTAGGTCTCTCTCCTTCCCCACACATATACTAGTCGATCGGTCTCTGCCCCTCCCCCCCACACCGATAGTCAAACATTGTAGGTAGGTATCCATGCCACGGAGAAAAACTGCACCTTTGGCCTCTCAAATTCCAGTAGGCCATCCGCCCTGTATCTTTGACGTGGGCAAACACAAATTCGATGGCACTCTTTATCGATCATGCAGCCACACACTTCATCCCTGTTTTCAATTCTATCGATATCTCACGTCCATGACTCCATTTCACACACATTGCATATGTTACATTTTTCTGTTTGAGATATCATCAACACATTGCCTCTGTTTCACACAAACCATCTCTCTCACACCCACCCACGTACGTACCTGCACCTAAAGAAGAAGTGCACACAGGACACACGTACTCATGTCTCATTCCCGGCCACACCCGCGCGGGTACATGGTGGAGTTCGTTTCTGTACGAAAAGGCATCCCACGTGATAATTTGACGCGTGTAGCGGTTGTTTACTCGAAGGAGGGTCAGGTACCACGCCTAGACGGAACAAAGTTCGACTTGACGCGTTAGTATTAAATAAAGTTATATATTCCTCAATGGTATGTACAGAATATAAAATGATTGCCGTGGGGAAAATGGAAAAATGGGTTTGTCTCTCGTCACACCATCTCATACAAGGCGGCCGTGGCCTCTCTCCCTTAGCATTGGTCAGTGATCCGACCGCATCCTGTCCGCCGGCGGAAAGGGAGGATGTGCATCGTCTCTCTGTTCGACGGCATTGAGGCAGCATGTCCCGATCTCTGGTAACTGCCGTTCTCTCTGACCAAGCTCCAGCGTGGTAGGGCCTTCGCCACTTGCTCGCTGCCGTAGTATGGGCAGATACCGACCGCCGGCGCCCTCCTAGTAACATCCCGACGACCCTCAGGTATAGCTTCCTCCGACCTTGCTCCACTGCCCATCTTGCCATGTTGCTGCATGTGGATCTTCTTTAATTGTTTGCTTAAATCATATCTCGGCCGACGTACTTTCCATCTTGCTATCTCGACCTCAAACCATTTTTGATAAACCACCATGTGCTATCTTTCCCTTATTACATGGGATATGCTTATTTTTTGTCGGCGTATGTGTCTTCAACGTGTTATTGGGTAGTAATTGTTTCCTTTCTACCTCCTTTTGCAAACAGGGCTATCCATTTTCACCTCGTTGCTATTGTGACCTTTTGGTGAACTGCACAAATCACTTTTTTCTTAAGAGTGTTTTGTGCAGTTCCGCCAAAATGTCACACGGGCAACTTTTTTACATTTCTGTGGGACTGCAGAAAGTGAGATTGGTTTTTGCTATCCTCCTCATCCAAGTTTGTGCCTAATCTTCTCCAACAAGAAGTTAGTCCTAAAGAGAGATCGTAGAGGTGATCGGCTTCTATTTATGTGTGTTCTGTTTCATCATCTAGTTCCACTATTATTGTAATCACACTGACTGGATATCTTTGCAAACAGGGATGGTCCGCTTGATTTTAGTGGAGCTGCACAAAATGATCGGATTGTGGTGTCCTCCATACACCTATTTTTTGGCTATAGAGCTGGGTGAAATTAGCTGCCAAGCAATGAACACCGTGCCAAGGAAATGGAGCCATGCCTACGAACATCATCGATCAAATATATTTTTTGTTTATTTGTACACCTTCTCACAACTTTGTCTTCAGTACTGATGTGAATATTGGCGCTGATCTGCAAACCATTGAGATGCATTAGCTATGGCAGCCATGGTAGTTTCATTTGTATTTGATGGAATGTTGTAACGAGATAATCTCAAGGCAAGACACATGAATCCTAAGTTGAAACCTTTTTTTTCCTGCGGGAACCAAAGTTGAAACCTTCATAGCATCACAGTACAATTTCATTAAAATTATGCGTACATATAAACAAATCCTGAAGGATTGATAGCAATGCCAGAAACAATTCAACTTCGTTTCGCCGACATGTTGGACATCCTTCATCCGGCTCCACTTTCCATGCAACAATAATGAATGCACAACACAACTTCAGGGAAAGATTCACCCCGGTCGTTGCGCCACAGTAGTAATGACTATTGAGCAGTCAGGTCATAGAGCCCCACCTTCGCCACAGTAAGTTGCTCGGACGAAGCAACCATCATTTCTCTCTTCCTTGAATCCGCTGGTACTCCCATATTCCCACAGTAATAAGTTTCTCAGGCGAATCAACCATCACTATATCCGCTCACGTGTGATGACCACAGGAGCTATCCATTCAGATTGTATGTTAAAAAAAAGGTCGATAACTAATGCGGCAAACTTTCAAAAAAAAACTAATGCGGCACCTCAGGCCAACGCGGCCAAATCGCATTTTGCACGAGAAATTACACACCATGTTTCATTGACATGTGGTCCCGTTCCAATATGTTAGTGAGACGACGACGAGTCCTTTTCTACTAGTATTTCTGAACGGACGTATAGGCCGGGGTGCCTCTTCGTGTACCGTGGCAAACTGGCAACTGTCCACCGACTCTTCGCCTTTCCCTCTTGATTTGGAACTGATGTCACACACTCTTCCTCCCTCCTCCATTTGCCTTCACCCTTCCTTCTGCCATTGTTCGATCGTCTACTCCACGGAGGGAACATGCCGGAAATGACCCCGTTATTCTTGCCCCAATCTGAAAGATGACATGGTGGAGGAACTCATTGATCGGTGCGACGTCATCACCTCGGCTAGCATGGCAGGTTCGTTCAAGACCATTCTCAACTCAACTAATAACATCATTACAAGGAACCCAAGGGTCAAGGAGCGGTTTGATCTCCCCTATCTTCTTCGCCGTGACCCTGATGACTGGCGCGGGGACGACGGAGGCCTCGCCTTGTGCAAGTTGATGCCGCTTGATAATGATACGTATGATGTTAAGATGCCATCGCTTGAGGGCAAGGATTGGGCAGGCGCAAATGGAGATTGGGTTGTTTATATTGGGTACAACTGCGAGTGGGAACTTGCGAATGTGTACACTCGTCACCGGGTTCCACTTCAAAAAATCTCAGCAGACTGCCGAGAGGTTGAGCACACCGGTATTGTACGCACGTTCAAATACTATCATGGTGATTGTCATCTACGGAAGATAGCAATTTGTCGAGTTCCCAACCGCTCTTGGAATTACAAGAACTATGAAGTTGTTGCTATCTTCGACAAGCTCGTTGCCCTCCTTTGTGGTTCGACTCGATGGATATTGCTCAAAAATCAGTTTCTGTACACGGATGTGTACTGTGATGCAATTCAATACGAGGGTCTTGTGTTTGCTTCCACCACTCATGGCACTGTTTTTGCATGGGATCCTCGTAGTTTCGGTACGTTTGTCTTCCACCGTAATTATAATTGTTTCATCCACATGCACGCGGGTTAGCAAGTTTCCCTTTAATAATTAACCTTCTTCTTGTGTTTCCAAGGTCCTATGAACATTCCACCAGCTATACTTGAAAAAATTTATAACCAAGGGGGAGATGACGATGGTGATGATCACGAGCATGAGGACGAGCAGAACTTATATACTCAGTGGCGCCTGGCAACTAATTCCGATGGATCACCTCTACTTGTGTGTATATAGCGCACTAAGTTTGTTACTACTGAGGGAGCACGTGTTGTCTCCCATGGTCGCACTCTCCGGACCTATTCCAACACTTGTTGCATGGTATTTGGGATGGATACTAGTGTTCTAGAGCCAACACCTTCTCCCTGGTACAGAATTGATAGTCTTGGAGAAAACTCGCTCTTCCTTGGACAAAACTATCCGATGATGGTGAAAGGCGATCCAACTGCTGTTGACACAACGTTACTAGTACCATTTATGAGAAGCAACTGTATCTATACCTCGGACATTTGGGTGGTTCCCTACCCTGGTACTGATATAGTAGGCCGCTTCAGCCTGGAAGATCAGTCCTGCGATGGTCTCGAGATTGACAATAGATGGCCCGTCCCAGAGAATCACTTGTGGTTCAAAGCAAGTGTTTCCGATGCCGAGGATTGGTTGAGTTGAAGTTCATTATTTGTTGTGTGATGAAAACTTTAGTATTTATAATGTATCGTCATTGTTGATGTGGTTTGATGACCTGTTGTATGTGATAAAATGATATGCCTGTGATAAACTTACTAAATTTATGAATGGCTTTGGAGTCGCTTCTCTGAGTGAGTGGTGCGACAAGGCAAAAAAATATTTTCCGAATACATAATTGTACGTGCATTGCAACAGGTTATCGGATGAGGCCAATCAAAAATAGTAGTACACTATTTGTACTAGCTTCACATGCTTCGCGCGTCGGGCGGGTGTTTTTACTGTAGCCATATTTAATGTATTCGCTGTACGTAACCAGCACCTTGAATCCTCGATACTACTATATATAAGTAGTAGGAGTAGTAGGGTGGCATGGGCTAGAACAAGCATTCACGTCCAGGAGTACGACACACGCCACCAGCACGACATCCATCTGACACCATATTTCTTGGAGTCCGTGCTAGAGCAATCTCTTCAACCTCGTCGTTTCTCTAACTTCAGCCATCGCGCGGCGGGCGAGGTGGGGGTTTGCCGATAGTCGGTTTCCTCAACTACGGTCCCACTTGTAAGGCCAACTCTAATGAACGACCCCAAACGGACCTCCGTTTTGCACGAACTCCAACGATATTTTTGACTAGATAAGCAAGACCAAAGAAAACAAGAACCACAAGAATACTCCCTCCGTTCCAAAATAGATGACTCAACTTTGTACTAACTTAGTACAAAGTTGAGTCATCTATTTTGGAACGGAGGGAGTACATTTTAGAAGATATCCAACTTCCATAACTGCTCCTGTAAGTTGGATTAGTGCCTTCTCTATGCATTCATTGTTGATCTGCGGAGGCTCGATCTTGTGTGCTTCTTTCTTCTTCGAGTGTAAAGAAGTAGACGTTGCTTCCCCGCATCTAGTCTCATGTCTAGCCTCTATTCTAGTAGGAGTATCAACAAGTGCACTAGTCTCATCTCTAGCCTCTATGCTAGCTAAAAGTGCTAGAACATCTACTAAATTGCGCTCTATCAATATATCGATGTACTCTACTTCCCAATACCAAAACTTGCATCCATTCTACACAATAAATTTTTTAAGTTAGCACAACTAGTCTAATCCGAGAGCACAACCGAAGATTTGGTCGGGTTCTTCCTCCTTTTGCCGACACGTGGGACATCCAGCATCCATGTCGTGTCATGCAAGAAAATAGAGTGGCAGTTGAAGCCACGTGATGTGCATCTTGGGTTAAACTGTAAATAGAATCTTACTACTCTTGAGTAACTCCAAAAGCGGCCACCGAAGATCTTTATTGGATTTGTTTTTCATCACCAGCACGTCGAGGTGAAAGATGTGCGGGTTCATTGGGTCCTCTTGCATTTTCACTGACATGTGGGACCGCATATGAGCAAATAGATGATGGGCTCCGCGCTTCCGCTGGCTGGCTGAGAAGAGAGATAGAGGAGGGCTGAGTACGGACTCCAGGAAATTTGTTCTACGTAACCAGCACCTCGATATTCGCGTGTGATTGTTTCTAGAATAAAAAAAGGAGGTACCCCTACTTATGTTACTCCCACTACGCCTAGCCTAAGGTTAGTAGGTGACCTTGCGCTTGGCTCTTTGCCTCTTCCGAAAGTCGATGGTTCTACAGTAGTACTTATGGCAATCTGACACCAAATGAACTGCTGCACGTCCACCGCTTGTAAGCAAAAGTTTCTCCTCGTGCTGTGAGCCACCACACATGCGTTGGCGAGGGAGCAGGCATAATCAAGCTTCTCGTCATTCTGCGAGTTGACGGGACACATCAAAGTTATTTAGTATGTACTCTCTCCAAAAAAGGGCTGACAATGTCATTGCTACCATCCCGTGCTCCGTCGTTGAGTACGTGCACTATTCACGTTCCATCGAGGAGAAAAAATATTGCGTAGGTGCCATCGAAGTGCATGACTCACTTACGCACTGCTTATCTGATTATCTCCATTTTCTTGCATGACACATGCACCTTGATGCTAGATGTCTCGCATGTTGGGAAAAGGATGAACAAAGCTCACGTAAAAGAAAAGAGTTGAAGAGCATAGATTTCCGACGACCGAGAAGGAGCAAGAACCTCGCGGTGGAGCGTCTGCAAGGAACCTTGCGTGTTTTCCCCTGTTTTTTTCCGCCCGCCCACCTATAAACAAATAAAAGAACATGAACTCTTTGCTAACCACTAGAAACAGTACATCAGGATGCTAAGTTGAAGATGTTTTATAGTTTATATTGATAACCATGCAACAAGCCACGCATGTACAGGACGCATGCAGCCACGCATGTACACAGGCCAACGCACTAACTCCATCCAATCCAACTCATGCACATACGCGCACAACATGGGGCACACAACGCACGTACACAACACATGCATGCACACACGCTCGACCGCAGAATACACGTGAATAACACATGCATGTGCACACACTCGGCTGCATGGAGGCGTGCGCCATCTGCGGTGACATCCGGTTCATCGTTCTACGGCAAAGCTCGCACGCAACGGCGCCTACGCATCTCTTGCAGCACCTCTTTGCTGTGGTTGCTCAACGACTAGTCAGAGACGAAGACGACCGCAGCCTCGGCCTTAGAGCTAGCACCGGTGGAAAAACATGCACGCTGCATGCACACGAGCACGTACGGAGTGCCCACGATGTGGTGCGTCCCCAGTCGCTTCTACTCCTTCTGCGCATGTTGTCTATCAAGGCGGCTACATGCTAATGATGATGTGGGTGAGATCTTCTAGGACTCACATGATGACGAGGAAAATTATGAGACACAAGGTGACGTACACCGTCAAGGTCCACGGTCAAGGGGGTGCTAGTAAGTGCTTAGATGTGCTTAGATGAGGTGCTAAGTGCATTAAATGGCTTAGTAACTCAAGTCTTCAATGCATAGGTGCTTAGTTTATTGGTGCCACATCATATTTTATGCCTACGTGGCAGGCTTAGCAGCTATACATGGTGGATCACTGGGAGAGGCCAAGGCTTTTCATAGTGGGGAGTAACTTATACTGTAACATATTACTATGTTACTCTAAACATCTCTATAAACCGGAAAGGAGGGAGTAGTAACATAGACTAGTGTCATATGCAGAGTATGGGAACACATGATATTTCCCCGTTCGGACCGATCCCAAGTTGGCTTCTCACCTTCTTGGACCAACAAAAACCCCTCCCCCTCCCGCGCACACTTCCCGCCCGGCGCCAGCTGAGCCCGCCGCTCCACATTGATGGCAAGTTAGGGCGACGCGACCTCTCACTGCTTCTGCCGTTGAAGCGGCACGCCGACCAAGGGCATCACCCGCTGCATGCCCGGCATTTAAGACTACACAGTGGAGAGTAACTTTAGAGCAAGTACTACAATTAGATGACATAAGCAGGCTATAAGGATTTAAATATAGTATTTGTGCTTAGTTTAAGGAGAGATAAGAGAAGCGGATTGCAAACGTGTAGCCGGTTGTACTCCAACATACTTTCTGAGACAAAAGGTGGGGCCATTATTAATGATATAGTATTTATACTAAAGGGACTAACGGACGCCTTAATTATTCCGTTTTTTGAGACAAACCTTGGTGGGGCTATTATTGACTTGGACATAGGGTTTGGGGGCCAAAGGCCTACTATTATACTCGCACAACCGACCTGGCATGCTCTACCCTAGCCGCCGCTGTATCATATGGTTTAGCACCGTTCCAGATCTTAGCGCCGCCACGCAATTCTTCTCCAGACCTCCTTCCGACATGCATCGCGAGAAGGGACAACAGTCCTCCGAACCCCGCCTTTCGTGATCCTGTACGGGAGAAGGGCGATCAGGTTTTTGGGGAGCACACTCCTGTGACTGCTGCCAGCGACGACTTCCTCAACGACAGCCTTCTTCCCTGACCTCGGTAACCTCTTCATCAACGACATGAGTGACAACATCAACCACAGCGGTTCTGCTCCCGCTGTATAGTATGTGATTCTGTCCTCCTGGTTTAGTCCGCATCATTACTTTTGATGTTTGCAATTGTCGTCATGATCTATTTACTGCTGATTCAGATTAAATCTCATACTAAATTGCTCATATATTCAACAATCCAATCCAAAAACCTAATTATAGGCAATTTACTCCGAGTGGTTTTGCTACGCTTTTGAAGCCGCCTACTTTTAAGGGGGTGCAATATAAAAGGTGGCGCACAAGAGCCGTATATTGGTTTCAGATCATGTACTGCTATGACGCCCCTAAGGGTAAGCCTGAGGGCGATCTTAATCCTACACAGCAGGAAGCTTTTTCAGAACATGGATACCCTCTTCAAAGCCGCCCTGCTGTGTGTTCTTGACGATTCCATTGTGGATTCATATATGTCGTTTGACAGTGGCAAATACATGTGGGATGCGCTCGAGGTCACGCTTGGGCCCTCAGGTGCTGGCAACGAGTTGTACGTCATGGAGCAATTATGTGACTACAAGATGACTGATGAGCGCTCTGTTGTTCAGCAGACTCATGAGATATAGTCACTCTCTAAGGAACTTGAGTACTTTAAGTGTGTGTTGCCGGACAAATTTTTTGCTAGGACCATCATTGCCAAGCTTCCACCTTCGTGGAACAACTTTGCTACTTCTCTGAAAAACAAGAGACATGAGTTTTCTATTTTGGATCTCATTAGCACTCTTGATTTTGAGGAGAAGGCGAGAGCAAAAGACACACGTGCTCGGGTCGCTGAGGGAGCTTGTAGTGCACACATGGTACACGAGAAGAACTTCCAGCCCAACCAGCCCCAAAACAACAAGAACAAATCTCAGAGGAAAGGCAAGTTTGATGCAAAGAACAAGCCGTCACATTCTACCAACTTCAAGACGGATTCTCATAACGGGAAGGGATACAAACCTCAATTTTGGTAGCACCGCACAAAATTTATATGGCTGCATCTACCTACTGTCAGCTAACCTCATGGTGCTCCAGGTATTCCTACATTCATAACTAGGTACAATGACCACCGCAAGATGAAATTAGCTTATTTGTACGTTGACTTGCTGAATGCAATGAGGAACGATCCTGTCATGTGTGGAGGAGCAAACAAGCAGTGCAGCCGAAGGTGGAAATAAACCAAGGACCACTACAGGAATCAGCTACTTTGCCATCAGCCACGGCGGACGGCAAAGGCATGGATGACGGACGGCAAAGGTCTTTGCCGTCCGCCGCGGACGGCAAAAGTGGACGGCAACGTACGGGACGGCAAAGAGCTACATTGCCGTCCGCTTCGGGCGGCTGACGGCAAAGGGTCCTTTGCCATCAGCTGTCGACGGCAAAGAATACTGACGGCAATAATTGCGCTGTTACTCCGTTAGGTGGTTAACGGCAAGCCTTTGCCGTCCGCCGCTGTAGGCAAAGTTTTTTTTCTCTTTGCCGTCAGCCACTGTTGGCAAACTGACCAAATAGGTCAGCCTCCCAGGAAGCACAGTTGCCTGCCACGTGGCCTCTTTGCCGTCCGCTGCTGATGGCAAAGAGACCTTTGCCGTCGGTGGCTGACGGCAAAGAGCCTGCATATTGGCTCTTTTTTTCTGTTTTTTTTAAATCCAACAATTTTCACAGCAAATATATATGACATATATAGATATATTTCGCAGAGCTATTTAACAGCACATAAGTTTCATCGTACATACATATATAGTTCCATCCACTCATACATAGCAAGTTCCATCAAGATAGCAAAGTTGCACATACATATTACAATGCAAAGTTTCATCAAGATAGCAAGTTCCATCGTAGCAAGCTAGAAGAATACTAGAAGAGAATGAAATTAAAAACAAGCACTCCATCATAGCAAGCTAGCTTCCGAGAAGTGAATGAAATCTGCAAAATGGCAAATAAGAAAGTTAGGAAAAGGTGACTAGAAGAAGAAGCACGCCATCGTTTGTGAGGTAACTTAGGTGAAATGGATCGTTTATGAGCTAACTTAGGTAAAATGCATCATTTTAGAGCTAATGTAGGTAAAATAGATCGTTTATGAGCTAACTAAGCTAATTATGCCGTTTTTTACATAAGTAAGGTAAGTACATGTCATTATTGAGCAAACCTAGTTAACTAAGCATATTATAACTAACTTAGGTCATTTTGGAGGAAACAAAGCTAAGTATAGATTGTTTTAGAGCTAACTTAGGTAAAATGGCTGGTTTTGGAGGTCAGTAAGCTTATTAAGTCATTTTGCAGGAAAAGAAGCTACGTCTAGGTCATTAAGGTAAGCATATTGGATGAAATAAAGCTAAGTCTAGGTCTTTATGCATTTGTTAAGCAAAAAACTAGAGAAACTTACCTTGATCATGGAGGTGTGGGAGCGGGCTGGCTCAGGCCAGTAGCTGGAGAAGGATCGTGTGATGCTTGTGTGGAGTAAAGCTGCACCAAACATCATTTCCAATGTTTCGTTAGCATGATGACACTCAAATGTTAAGACTAGCAAGTAACGTCTGTTCAAATTAAACTCACCGTGGTCTCAGGAGCAATCTCTGGATCAATGGCTATGGAGCCACGGGACCTCCCGCCACTAGATATCATCACCTGCTCTGGATTGTAGGGGATCTGGCTCGGGTTAAACTCCTCCCCTTCCCTCGCCTTCCCCTTGACTTGCTTGTAAGAGGCAGTGTGGGCCATGGCATATAGGTCGTACCCCTCTGGTACCTTATCCATCTTATTGTAGCATGCCTGAAAGAGAGAAACAAATTAAATTAGTAATTAAAGGGCTCAAGCTAGCATGATGAATGAATTGCATTAATAATGAAGCAAACCACATTACCCAATTCCGCCCGAACTGATATAAGATGGAGCTACCTTGATGGTGTGGCACACCTTCAATTTGGGCACGTTTGTGCTTGGCCTCAATCGGCTCCCCTTCCATCTTTCAACACCTGCCATGACAAAGAGTAAACGAAATTAGTACAACATAAAAAAATACCGACATGAATAATAATATGTATATCACTTAAGTGTATCATCATCAAGTACACCATAGAAAAATTGAATACCTGACACTACTAATAATCTCGATCAGTATCATCAATAAATGCATAATCATCATCATCTCTATAATCAATGACGGGCTCATAGGGTTCAGTGGCATCAACATGTGGAAGGCCACCTTTACGTAATCGGTCAAGCATTGAGAGGTCGTCCGCAGTAGTAACCTCTTCTTGTTCCGGCTCTTCTTGTTCCTCCTCTGGGGTGATGTGGGATTCATTGTCGCTGTGTACTTCAATGTTTTGGGGTGAAGTATACCGGTTCTTGAAACGCTTTTTGGAAAGACGTGTCTCTTGGAAGAATTCTCCTTCATATGTGTCTAGGTTAATGTGAGGTTCATAATCCTCTTCCTTTGGGGGAGATAGTCTAGCACGTGGTGGCACTTCATAAACGACATCCCAACCTTTTAGATTTGGATTAGTTTGGCAGTCCGAGGGTAGATAGAATACTTGGGTCGCCTGTTGAGCCATAATATAGACATCAGGAACATCTAATGGGTGCTTTGGTTGATTTCAACTAGCCCTATATGTTCATGAGTCCTTCTAGTCTTCTTCGGCTAAAACCAATAACATTTGAAGACTACGACATTCGGTGGGTTTTCACCATAGAATAGAAGTTCATAAACTGCTTCAACTCTCCCATAATACTCGGTACCTCCTTCGCCGATAGCAGATACACAACAATTTGTAGGCTTTCGATCGGCCATAGATAGCTCTTTGCCATAGGTACGAAAACGATACCCGTTGATGTCGTATTTGTCAAATGAACGGACCTTATAGTCAAAACCATTAGCGACTTGTCTCAATTTGGCGTCCATAGACTCTGAATTAGCCTACAAGTTTAATATGAAAGTATTGTTGCATTACACACAAATTAGCGAATGAAATGAAATTGTCTAATAGAATTTACCGTTTGTTTGAACCAAGAGATGAAACCGGGATAGCCGCCTCCTTGCTTTGCGAGAAGCTCATACTGTTCGACGGAATCCTTTTGGATCACCGCTCCATACGAGAATAGGGCGACGTATCGACTGTATGAAATATCCAGGAATAAGAGCAGTTCAAAGGAAATAGAAGTTGCGAAACAATGTACCGAGAACTTACTCGATGTACGGCCGCACTTCTATCAGGTTGTTGAAGATATACAACGAAATGGTCCGCCATTCTTCGTTATCCAAAGATACTGGATTTGAAACACTGGCTGGTGCGAGATTGCCTTTGAATAGGCTGAGGTTGGATCCACCCTTTTTAGGCTCGTCGGCATTGTACCGAGGCTTCAGATTATGAAAATGACGATTTTTGGTTTCATAGTGTGCTATCACGAAGTTTGCCGCCTCCTCAGTGATGAATGCCTCAGCAATAGACTCTTCAATTCTATGTTTATTTTTACATTTTTCTCGAAGCGTCTTCTGCATCCTCTCAGTTGGGTAGCACCAACGATTTTGCATGCCCCCCCCCCCAATCTTGCCTCGGTCGGGAGATGCAAAATCAAATGCTGCATTGGATTAAAGAAGCCCGGTGGAAAGATCTTCTTTAACTTGCAGATCAACTCTGGCGCCAACTCTTCCATTTCTTCTAGCACGCCAGGCGATAGTTCTTTCGCACAAAGAACACGAAAGAAATAGTTGAGTTCTGCCAGTACGAGCCATTCATCCTCAGGGATGAAGCCATGCAACATCACCGGCATTACCCGCTCAATCTATATGTGCCAATCATGACTCTTGAGACCAAATATCTTCAATTTATCAAGACTCGCTCCCCTCTTTAGATTCGCTACATACCCATCGGGGAACATCAACTGCATTTTCACCCACAAGATAATTTCCCTCATAGTTGGCCTTCCAAGATTGAACCATGCCTTTGGCTTCGTCCAGTTCTGCTTTCCTTTCGGTTCTTTCATGTTTTGTAACGGCCTATCACATAGCGCCTCCAGATCGACTCTAGCCTTAGTATTATCCTTTGACTTCCCATTTATGCTGAACAATGTACCAAAAAGTGCCTCGACGATATTCTTCTCAGTGTGCATCACGTCGATGTTGTGTGGGCAAAGGAGGTCTTTGAAGTAAGGCAGATCCCATAAGCATGTTTTGTGAGTCCAGGCGTGCTCAGAATTATACCCCTTGAAGTACCCTGGACGCTCTGGATCTGGCTCGAGAGCGTTTAACTGATCTAGGGTCTGTTGTCCTGTCAACGCAGGTGGTGCAGAGTTTTTTACAACTCTACCTCTGATGAAGTTCTTCTTGTCTTTCCTGAACTTATGGCGAGGATCTAGGAACTGTCTATGCATGTTGAAGCAAGAAAACTTGTGACCGGCCTGAAGCCAACGAAACTCAAGAGCTCCCTTGCATGTGGGGCACGGGAACCTTCCATGCACACACCAGCCAATGAATAGCGCATACGCCGGCAAGTCATGCGTCGTGTACATGTACCAGACACGCATTATGAAGTTTCGTTTGCTATAGGCATCGTATGTCTTGAACCCATTATCCCAGCCTTCTTGCAATTCGTCCTTAAGCGGCTGCATGTACAATTCATATTTTTCCCCGGATAGTTGGGCCCTGGAATTATCAACGC
>NC_041393.1:102359073-102361024 GCF_002162155.2 Triticum dicoccoides
GAGTGGAAAGACAAATACGGGCCAACAACTGTATTGGGCTGCCATCATACCAAACACACTGAACCCATCGGTGCTGATGCCGACTCGAGGATACCTCGGATCTACCGCTTTGTCAGCATGTAATTCATCAAACTTTTTCCACGCAACACCATCCGATGTGTGTACCATCATCAGATTACCATCTGCATCTAGTTCGGTTCTTTTGCCTATTTTGTGCCATGTCATCTGTCTGGCCGTCTCTTCGACCATGAAAAGACGTTGAAGTCTTGGTACGATTGGCATATACCGAAGAACACTAACATGGATTTTGGTTTGTGTCTTCTCACCCATACCGTTGTCTACCACAATATACCTGGAACACATGCAAATGGGACAATAGTTCAAGTCCGCATAGTCAAGCCTAAATAAGGCACATCCTTTCTCATAGGCATGTATCTTCTCATAGGGCATCTTCAGTGCACGGAGGATTTTTTCCGACTGGTACAGGTTTGCAGGCATTACATGGCCTTTGGGTAGAAAGCGTCCAAATACTGTCATAATTGCGTCATAGCATTCTCTGCCCAAGTTGAACTGAGCCTTCAAAGCCATTACTTGTGAGATGGCATCCAACTAACAAAGCTCAGTGTGCTCGTGGAGCGGACGTTTTGAAGACTCCAACATTTCATTGAAGGCCTTTGCAGATTCCTCCATCTCCTCGTCTGAATCCCGAGCATCATCATAGTCTTGCACCATGTTTTCCATCCCGGTACCATGCTCGTCGGTGCGACGATGATCCACCTCAGCTCGGTCACGTTGGGCAGACTCACCATGAAATGTCCACACCGTATAATCGGGCGTAAAACCATTCTTCTGCAGGTGTTTACCCATTTTAGCCTCTGTCCTCTTTTCCCAATTGCCGCATCAGAAACAGGGGCACCAAGTTTTCCTCTGGCCATTTGCAAATGCGGCTTGCACAAACCCCTTGGTTTTTGTGAACCATTCAACGCTCCATTTGTTCTGACCAGTGTGACCAGTATACATCCACGCACGATCACTCATCTTGGCTTTCAGAGCTACTGGACACACAACAATTATATATATAATTCACCATGTATATATTCATCAGTTAATCTACTTTGTCAATTTTATTACGTCCATGCAACCTACACTCTAATAGGTAATGATAGGTCCTAATCCCACCCGAGTATGTGTAGATTGGGTTCATTTTCCCAAGCTATTCTCCGGATCCGACGCAAAATTTTGGCAGCACCTCCCCGCTGTTCTCCTGATACACGTCTCTGCAATAAACAGAGAGGATGTGTACCCGGAGAACAACAGGGGAGGCACTGACGAAATTTATGCGTCGGATCCGGAGCAAAGCATATGGGAAAATGAACCCAATCTACACATAGTCGGGCTGTCCATGGATAGCGCTGGACAATTCGAAAGAATCAAGGTTATAAATATGCAAATGCATGCATATTTATAACTATGACGCTTTCGAACGGGAGACACATATTGGTTAGGCATACTGATGATTCAAGACACATATATAGCTAGCTACCAAATTTCATGTCATTTGTGCAAATAATTGATGGGGGAGAAGGACATGTCATTTGTGCTCACCCACAAACGAAGGGGCAGAGCTCGTCAAACGCACGGCGAGGTCGTCGAACACCAAACCTCGCAACGATGAAACAACTGCACATTTAAATCTATCCGATCAATACAATTGTATTTGATGTTTTTCGTAACAAAATCGAAAAATATATGACCTAACTAATAATCCACAAATATATAACCCCGTCGGCCTCTGGAAGGCCAAAGAGCACCTTTTCGGGAGGTTTAGGGGGTCGGGGTGTCATGTCGGTGTCGGGGTGCTGTTTTGGGGTCAGGGTGTCGTGTCGGGGTCGGGGTGTCGGGGTGTGGTGTCGTGGTCTATGTGTCGGGGTGTTGTGTCGGGGTCGGGGTG
>NC_041393.1:102361608-102368379 GCF_002162155.2 Triticum dicoccoides
GGGGCGGAGGAGGTCGAGGGAGAGAGATGAGTAACGGGCGGGGGAGGGGGCTCGGCCGTTAGTTAGGTTAGTTAGGGTAGCCTTTGCTGTCCGCCCTCCTTTGCCGTCCGCTTTTGTTCATATTTGTCGTCTGCTGTGGACAGCAAAGCGGGGGGACGTTAAGTATTTTTTAACCAGCTCCTCAGTGGGCCCCCCTCCCTCTTTGCCGTCTGCTAGCGGACGACAAAGATTCTTTGCCGTCAGCTAGCGGACGGCAAAGAATAGGCTGATGGCAAAGGCTTTCTTTGCCATCAGCCTGTTCTTTGCCGTCTGCTTTCGGGTAGCTGATGGCAAAGAGCTTCTTTGCCGTCTGCTAGCTGACGGCAAAGAGCTGGCAGATGGCAAAGTAGCTGATTCCAGTAGTGGACTTATGAAATTATATATAATCTTCCTCAGGCAGGTTAGTATCCCCTTCGTCCAGATGATCATGTTTTGTCATGCCGAGCTATTGATATGTGCTACTGTTTTGCAACACCGTTTAAGTATAGCTACTGTTTTCCTATCTTTTCAGATTCAGGACAATGAATATGATTTTAGGGGAACTGCACAATATGGACTCATGTTGAGTCATCTCTATTGTCTCATGGGTTTGCTGCAAATGTGTCAGCATCAATTGCAATGTGAGGTAGCTAGTTAGCTGTGGAGTTGCCAACATGCTCAAAGTGCTCGCAACATTGAGAAGAAACAAGCATGCCCAGGAAATTAATGCGTGCGCAGGGAGGCCCTTTGCTCAGAGAAGCATCGATCGATTTTCTTTATTTCCACACCTTCTCACAGCTTTGTATTGGTTATAGTATGGTGAATCATTGAGATGCATAGACATGCTAAACTTTTGTTCTTCTGAATGTTAGTATGCATACCGTATCTTCTGAAGCTTAGTTTAATGTGAGTGTCTGCATCCAGTACCACATCCTCTAATTTGATGGATGCACACAGAGAAAATAAATCTCCTTAATTTACTCCATAACCACCCTATTAAATAGGCCTAGTAACAAACCAGGCGCATGCAGTGGCCGGCGGGTACATGCATCCTGCATGCATGGCCAGTCAGCCAAGTCCATGCGCCAGCTCCAATGCAGCAACACAAGAGAAGAGAGCAGTTCTTGGAAAAACGAGTAGTTAGTGCAACGGGCCTTATAAACACGAACAACTCGCTCTCCTGCTTCCGTCTCCCCCCCAATTCCCCCCGCTCCCCAATCTTCCTCACTCGTCCAGAAAACCCCCGCTCACCTTCTTCCTCACTCGTGTAGAAAACGCTTGCTCCTCTTCTTCCACTCCTACAGAAATCCCCAGCCCTCCTTCTTCCCCACTCGCACGGCCACTAGGCTCGTCTCTGGCTACTCTGCTCAAACCCGTGAGCTCGGCACGACGCCCACAAGGAAAATGGAGTCGTCTGGCCCCAACGCCAAGAAGATGAGGCTCCCGCCAGCGGCAATGCCGGTTGTAGATCCCGCACCTGGTAGCGTGGGGAGAAGCGGAGCCCCCCCCCCACTCGGATCTGAGGAACCGGTAGAATCTTTGGTGGACCACATCAGCGATCTCCCAGACATCATCCTTGAGGAGATCATCTCGCTTCTCCCCACCAAGAATTGCTGCTGCACACAAGTTGTCTCAACTCGGTGGCACCCTCTATGGCGCACCGCGCCCCTCAATCTTGACTGTCGTCAGATATCCGTCCTTCCTGAATTTGATCTCCTCAGAGCCATCGTCTCTTCTCACGAGCAGGGCCCTGTTCAATGCCTCTGCATCCCGACACGCTACCTGCTGTCCATACCCGGCAAGGTGGACGCTTGGCTGACATCCCCTGAATTCGGCAAACTCCAGCAGTTTGAGTTGTACCATTACCACAAAAGTTTCATACCACGAACACATCAAGAATTCATGCCCACACCACCGTTGTCCATCTCACGGTTTTCCTCCTCTCTCCACACCGCCACCTTCACCCGGTGCCATCTACTAGACAATCTGGTACAAATGCTTCGACTCCCACTGCTAAAAAAACTTTCGCTTGTGGTGGTTTATCTGTCGGAGGCCTCACTGCACAACATCATCCACTCCAGTTGCCCTGCACTGGAGCACTTGCTGATTGTTTTGGGAAAAGAAATCCGTATCAGTTGTCTCCAAATAAAGTCGCCTCACCTTAAAAGCATTGGAATTTGTTTTGAAGGACAACAACTCATCATCTAAGATTCCCCTTCACTTGAAAGGTTGCTCCTTGATAATTGTTATACACCTTCACAAATAACTGTCATCTCTGCGCCCAAACTGGAGACCTTGGGTGTAATTCGTGACCCGTTTAATAATCACAAGGAGTTGGTGTTTGGCTCCTCACTTTTTCAGGTACCGTATATTATCATCTACACATTTGTAATCATATGCTGCATTTATCATTTGTGCGCATAAGTTTTATATCATCTTGGAGTACACTTTGGGTACTAATGTTATGTTATATGCTCAATGAAGAGTTCGTACATTGATAGCCTATCAATGCTGTTGGATTCTGTCAAGATCATATATATCAGAATGTATAGTTTTGATCTGGACATAATTATTGGCTTGCTACGATGCTTTCGATCTCTCGATAATTTATACATAGAGGTGATGATTTCATGCACATTGAAAGCCCGTATATATTGTACTAGAATTAACTGTTCAGCTGTCGTTCTTTCGACATACTCTTTTTTCAGACCTTAACTGTTTTCAATCTTCATGTCTACTTAGACAGAACCACATGGAGAAAAACATATAACCAATCGGTGGCGTAATAAGCACAAGGATTTTCTCAGTTCTCACGACATTCGTTTGAGGACAATAACGATGGAACGATATTCATCCAACCAGGCAAACAGAAGCTTTGTCACATTCTTCCTGTTGAATGCGAGGTTACTATTGTCCATGAGGCTTAATTTTGACCGCAAGAGATTTCTCACGGACGGACATGTTGAACAGCAAAAAAAGAAGTTTCAGGTGGACAAATGGGCTTCTAAACGTGCTCGGCTTCTATTTACAACAAGTTGTAGTCATCCTGAAATAATTTTTTTGCACGGGATGTTGATTTTATGGATCAGACCAATCCATTTGTTTCTGACTGCAAAAAGACTGGCTGGGTTAGATGTTACTGTCATGTTCAATCTGGGTTTTGTCTAAAAATTTGATGAACAATTAATCCTTGGGATTTTTGTACCATTTGTATGCTTGAGTTGCATGTTGTTGCCCTCGTACCCCCCTCCACCTGCCACTACACTGCCGCATCTTCCACGGCTGCTGTTCGTTCCCATCCGAGGCCTCGCCGTCGTTCTCCACCTTGGTTCACTTGCTGTGCTCGCCGCCGTCTGGCTTTGTCAACATGGTCAACAACCAAGAGGAATTAGGAGATGACTATACATGGAGATGCTGAAAGTAGGGACCCATCAGGGTCATTGCATTTCGCAAGAAGGTGTCTTGTTATTACAAGCCAAAAAAATACTTCCTCGTAATTGTTTGACAACTAGGTCCCACGCCATTTTCAATGTAGTAAATAAACGAGAAAATTACACAACGAGCGAATAACACCAGGGACCCAGCAGCTCGCCCAGTTGTTTTTAGTTTCAGAGACGGAGCTCAACTGCGCGCTGTGTGGGGATTGTGGCCCGTCTAGCCCACGCTTACGCTTTAATTAAGCACATGACGAATCCAGTTGATATATTTTTTCTTTCTGAAATTGGCTTGCCCAGTTCTTTTTTTTGGAGAATACCAAAACAGAGGCCTACTTGCTTTTCTCAGCCCTGCTGGGTTGCAAATCTTTCAAGACTAGGAGGGATGTAAGTAGTAAGAAATGGGCTTCCCCAGAAAATGGGCTATAAGTTGTAAGAAATGGGTTGTAAATTTTTAAACCAAAGCCAACCGGCAATTCCATTAAAATATCATTTTTCAGGATTTCTTTACTCTATACTCTTATAAAAACCAAAGCCAACTGGCACTTACATTAAAATATCATCTTTTCTCCCATAAGATAAACTACTCATACAAATGCATCTTCATGTTCCGCGCAACGAACGGGCATCTTGCTAGTGAAGATTCTAAATTTCATTCATTTTTTTTGCGGACAATTGTTTTTTGAATTTTATTTTGATATAATTTTTTGAAAATTATTTTTAACGTGACTCAAAATTTCGTGATTAAAAGAGTTCGGACCCCACCGAAATATGCAAAATTTCGTTGAACTTTTTAGTAGTGCCCATAATATATGGTCTGTAATGCTAATAAAAAGAATATTGGCTTCAAATATCCTTAAGAATTAGGAAATGGGCTGTAAATTATTGAAAATAATGGCTAATGGGTTGTATGCTGTTTCCCGTAGATTTGGAGGCTGACTTCTGGGCCTACTAGGTTGACGATGACGCTGTCCTAAATTTTTTCTTGACATGTACGCAAGGCTTTGTCAACTTAGTCAACATACAGCAGTGACTGTTGGATGTCCATCCAACGGCCGCCGTGCTTCTTCAATCTCTGATCTTCCTGCTACAGCCGCCCAAACCAGCGCCGGCGGGACTGCCTGCTCCCTCCTCCCGTGGATGGCTGTGCTGCCGCCAGGCCATCCCTCTAACCACCCACACATCCTATTATTTTCCGGCGACGTCAGCCTCACCCTACAGCCGACCAGTCAGCACTCATACTCCCCTCAGCATGGGCAGCCGCTACAGTGGCTTCGCCGGCTCCGGGTGGTTCTCTTCCCGGGCCTCGCCCTCGTCCACTGCGTTTGTGCTCTCGGTGCGGCGAGGTCAACATGGTCAACAAACCACAGCCATCGGAAGAGGCTGACAGTAGGGGCCAACACAGGGAAATGCCTCCTTATTACGGGCAAAATAATGATTCCTCCACTGATAGCTGGGACCCATCGGAAGGGCCTCTGTATTTCGTGAAAAAAACATCCCCCCCGCTGTCAACTCGGACCCACCGGAAGTGCCTCCTTATTATGCACAAAAAAATGAATACTTTCCCTGCTAGCTGGGACTCACCTTGGTGGGAGGCTGACTTGTGGGCCTACTAAGTTGATGGGGACGGAGGGCTTTGTCAACTTAGTTAGTATGAACGATTCTAGCTCCAGTGACCGTATGATGTCCATCCAACGGCCGTAGTGCTGCTTCAACCTCTGGTCTTTGTGCTCCAGCCGCCCAAAGCAGCGCCGGTCGTGCCGCATGCTCCTGCCTCCCGTGGCCGGCTGTGATGCCGCGGAGGCCTCACCGCCCCTACTACTCCCACTGCTGGCCAAGCCATCCCTCTACTCACCCACACCCCCTGTTATTCTGCGGCGAGGGCAGCCTCACACCGCAGCCGAACCAGTGGACCCTCATACTCCTCTTCGCGTGGGCATCCACTGTCGCGTCTTCCCCGCCTCCGTGTCGTCCCCTTCCTAGGCCTCGCTGCCGTCCACCGCCGTGGTGCTCTCGGCGTGGCGTGGTCAATGTGGTCAACAATCGATTTCCATCGGAAGAGTACTGTACATGGACAGGCTGATAGCTGGGTCCACGGCAGCCGCAAGGAAGTGCTCCTTATTACGCGCAAAATAATTATTCCTCCACCTGACAACGGGGACCCACCGGACGGGCCACCGTATTTTACAAAAAAGATGATTCGCCCCTGACTGCTGGGACCCACCAGCTACATCTTCGCATGCAAGGAAGTGTGCCCGGGCAACAAAAAAATGGTTCGCCCCCCCTGACTGTTGGGACCCACCAGCTACATCTTCGCACGCAAGGAAGTGCCTGACAGTCGGGACCCACCTGGTCAAAGTGTACGTAGCGTTGTGATTCTGGTCGCGAACGTGTACGTACATACTGGTGGATGTAGAGGCGCGCACCTATCGTAGTAGAGGCACGCACGTAGCATGTACACGTACGTACAACGGCCAATGTGCAAGAAAGAAAATACGACCACATACGTACATACGGGTGGGGTCTCGAACACCTACTCACGCATACGTACAGCCAGGGTTAGTGTACATGGCTGGGTCAGAACGGAGAAATAACGTCGTTGTCGTGTTCATGGGGAGCCAACCGGCTGGGTCAGAACGGAATGCGCCGTCGTGTTCATCGGGAGGGCTTGGATGGAACAAGCGATGGAAACGAGGCCTGGCATACCGCAGAACCGAGGAAACGACCTTGTGTTCAATTGGCCACGTTCAAAATGGGATCCTATTCATCGGGAGGGGTCTAGCGTACCGCAAAACAGAGGAAACGGACTTGTGTTGGACCTCCTATGGTCGAAACGGGGTCCTGTTGATCGGGAGGGGTGTGGCGTACCGCAAAATGGACAAAACAGACTTATGTTGGAGCGCTACGGTCGAAACGGGGGTCCTGTTCATCGGGAGGGGTGTGGCGTACCACAAAACGGGACTCCATGGGATACTATTCATCTCCCCCGTTGACCTCCTCCAGCCTCCACGGGCTACTGTTCATCCACCGTCGACCTCCTCCAGCCTCCACCTGCTCCTGTTCATCCACGGGCTCCTGTTCATCCAGCCTCCACTGCGGGCTACTCCACCGGCTACTGTTCAACCACCCCTCTCCATGGGCTCCTGTGCAACCACCCCTCCACGGGCTACAGTTCATCCACCCCTCCACCGTCTACTGTTCATCCAGCCCTCCACGGGGTCGTCCTGTTCATCCAGCCCTCCACGAGGTCCTGTTCATCCAGCCCTAACCAGCTCGATTGATCGGGGTCCTGTTCATCCAGAGGCAATGCCACGGGGTC
>NC_041393.1:102368651-102411904 GCF_002162155.2 Triticum dicoccoides
ATCCAGAGGCAGCATCGATTGACTTCAGTTAGCAGTAGTAGCAAAGGAATCGCTCGATCGGGTTCAGTAACGCATAGCCTATAGTGCAATCGCTCGGGTTCAGTTAGAGAACAACGCCTCGCTCGGGTTCAGTTAGAGCCAACACCTTGCACAAACGCGCCTACGTGTACGAGAGAAACGCGCATCGCTCGGCCCCCGACCACCCACCGTAATTGGGAACTCGCCGAAATTTTCCTCGCCCTCGCTTCTACCACTGTTTTTTCCGTCATGGACGGCCCAAAGAATGTCATGGAGCTGCGTCTCCGGCCCGCCCAGGACGAAAAGCCCATTTTCTGTCATGATTTTTTGTCATAGAAGTAGGAGCCCACCACATCTATGATGATACCAGGTTTTGTCACAATTATCGTCATAGAAGTGTCATAAGTATGACAGAAATTTTTTTCGTTCGGCCCAAAATGTCACGGATGTGTCTTTTTTTTGTAGTGATTTGATTCTCAATACATGTTCTCCTCGATGTTCTTGGAGATCTATTCGATGTAATATTCTTTTGCGGTGTGTTTGCTGAGATCCGATGAATTGTGGATTTATGATCAGATTATCTATGAATATTATTTGTTCTTCTCTGAATTCTTATATGCATGATTTGATATCTTTGCAAGTCTCTTTGAATTATCAGTTTAGTTTGGCCTACTAGATTGATCTTTCTTGCAATGGGAGAATTGCTTAGCTTTGGGTTCAATCTTGCGGTGTCCTTTCCCAGTGACAGTAGGTGCAGCAAGGCACGTATTGTATTGTTGCCATCAAGGATAAAAAGATGGTGTTTTAATCATATTGCTTGAGTTAATTCCTCTACATCATGTCATCTTACTTAATGTGTTACTCTGTTCTTTATGAACTTAATACTCTAGATGCAGGCAGGAGTTGGTCGATGTGTGGAGTAATAGTAGTAGATGTAGAATTGTTTCGGTCTACTTGAGACGGACGTGATGCATATGTTCATGATCATTCCCTTAGATATCGTCATAATTATGCGCTCTTCTATCAATTGCTCGGCAGTAATTCGTTCACCCACCATAATATTTGCTATCTTGAGAGAAGCTACTAGTGAAACCTATGGCCCCTGGATCTCTTATCTATTATATTGAATCTCTTTTACTTCATACTAGTTTCCAATCTACTATTTTGCAACTTTTTACTTTCCGATCTATAAACCAAAAATACCAAAAATATTTACTTTACCATTTATCTATCTCTATCAGATCTCACTTTTGCAAGTGACCGTGAAGGGATTGACAACCCCTTTATCATGTTGGGTGCAAGTTGTTGATTGTTCGTGCAGGTATTCGGTGACTTGTGCGTTGTCTCCTACTGGATTGATACCTTGGTTCTCAAACTGAGGGAAATACTTACGCTACTTTGCTGCATCACCCTTTCCTCTTCAAGGGAAAACCAAGGTGAGCTCAAGAGGTAGAAATGCTCAAGTGCCATCATCACCGGATCCAACCCCACAAGGCCATAATATAGATTTTTACCCTGAAGAATTAGTCTAAGCATATCCGAGCATGAGCAATGCCTTCAACAATGTAATGGCGTAAATGTTGGGGAACGTTGCATGGAAAACAAAAAAAATCTATGCACACACAATGATCTATCCATGGAGATGCATAACAACGAGGGGAAGAGTATGTCTACATACCCTCATAGACTGTAAGTGAAAGCGTTTCACAACGTGGTTGATGTAGTCAAACTTTCTTTGTGCTCGAACCGATCTAGTACTGAACGCACGGCACCTCCGCGTTCTGCACACGTTCAGCTCGGGGACGTCCTCCATCTTCTTGATCCAGCAAGACGGCGAGGTAGTAGATGAGTTCCGACAGCACAACGACATGGTAACGGTGATGGTGAGGTTATCTCCGCAGGGCTTCGCCTAAGCACTAGGAAAATATGACCGAGGGAGTAAAGGGTGGATGGAGGCGCCGCACACGGCTAAGACAATGTTGAGTACTTGTCCGGTGCCCCCTCCCCATGTATATATAGGTGGGAGGGGAGAGGGAGGCAGCCAGGGCGCGCCCCTAGGGGCTAGCCGCCGGCCCTAGGGCTCCTGCCCTCCTGCGCCCCTTTTCCCTGTATGAACAAGGGGGGAAGGAAAGAGGGGGGAGAGGGAAGGAAAGGGAGTCCAAGTCCACACTTTCCTTTCCCTCTCCATAGGGCCGGCCCCATAGAGGGCGCACCAACCCGTTGTGGGCTGGTGTGTTCCCTCACTTGGCCCATAAGGCCCATATCTTTGCCGAGGGTGCCTGAAACTCCTTTTCGGTGACCTGATAAGTACCCCGTACCCTCCGAAACACTTCCGGTGTCTGTTGGGATATAACTATTAGGTATAACCCGCCCAGGAGGGGCCGGGTTATACCTATGGCGACTCAAGATATGAAGCCCAAAACGGCACTTGAAGATGGCAGTTCAGTTAAGGGCCCAAAGCCCAAAGGTGACTTAAGGCCCGTAGAGATAAACCGCCATATGTATATAACTTGTATTGTAAGGCAGGAATAGAGAGAGACCGAGACGGACACTGTTTATGAGCCGGCTGGGACTCTAAGAGCTGCTGGGCGCCGACCTCTGTATATAAAGGGACGGCCCGACGGCGGTTCAGGGTAAGTACAATTAGATCAAGAACTAGGTCAAGTGGATTCACTGCTGGTAATAGAGACCTAAGCAATCCCACTCAAAACTGGATCGTAGGCTTTTACCTTCACCGTAAGGGGCCGAACCAGTATAAACCCTGTGTCCTTTGTCCCGATTAACCCCTTTAAGCTTCCTAGTTGCGATGGCTCCACGACTAAGTCCTTTCACTAGGACATCTGACGTGACAATTCCATGATAGTTGGCGCCCACCATGGGGCCAGCGCACGGTGGATTTGAGTTGTTGAAGGGAAGCTTTGAAGGGCTCAAGGGATACGCTGTGGGCCGGATAACCAAGAGTCGTTGCGGCCAGCTCTACATCGACAATGCAGGCTGGGGCCCCGATGCCGGCTCAATTGAGTATGGGTACCGGGTCCCCTTCGGTGGAATCCACGTCTTCATCGGCAAGATCGGCGAGCCGGGCCTTGAGCCGGACATCTGCACCGACATCGTCGAAACGGCTCAGCGTGCGAGACCCGCCCGGGTTCAGCCTGCCGTGAAGCGTGCCTTCGTGGGATGCATCCATGGAGGAGAACTTTCTGAAGGATCTGTGTCTGGCGGTGAGACGGCCATCTACTCTGATGGTGAGTCGTCCACGGGTGAGACGGATTCATTGTAGCAACTGCAAGACGATGGGCTGGGGGGTTGTTCCGATGGCAGCAGTATTCCGGACCCCTTTGAGCCGCCGAGCAGAGTTGGGATCTTCATGGCTGGCACGCAACCCGTTCAAAACTCTACGGCTGCAGTAACAATAACCGCCAGGTCAGCGGCAGCTGGGGCAGGAGGCCCTGTGCGCCCGCCGGCTCAGGTTCTGATGGATTTGATGGATAAGATGACAACTCTATTAACCGTCGTGGTCAACCCGGCGGATCAAGCTCAACACAATGCGGAAGTGGCACAGTTAAAGCAGGATATAGTGCAGGATAAGGAAGACCTGGCGGTGGAAGACGTCTGGATGACCGCAGAGCGGGCGGCTCTAGACGCTCAAGCTCAGCAGATTCAGTCGCAGGCTTTCCAGCTCACGATGGACCAGAGTGTGTGAAATGAGGTCATGAGGAGAAGGTACCATAAGACTCAATCCCGTTTGCCTCCAGTTTATGATCCTCAAAACCTCTTCCGTACACCCGGTGCAGGGCCCAGTAACCCACCGGAGGTAAACCGGGTTGTAACGCCCGGGGCTGGAACGCTGGTTCAGCCGCGGGTGATGGAACCTCCTCGTCTGAATACTACTCCGCCTCATTATGTGCCAACACCATCGGGTCATTACTCTAACCCTTTGGAGAACATGATCGCCGCAACGACACGATTGGCGGCTCTCCCAGTGGATGGCGACTCTCCGACGGCGGTTGAAACATGAAGGGTCAGAGAGCTTCTTCAGATGGCTTTGGTGCAGCAGGAGGCGTACTCTTACAGCCGAGACAGGATTCATTCAACCCCTCGCCCACGCCGGAGCCCGAGTTATAGCAGGCACATGGATTCGGCGGTCGTTTCAAGCAATGCTCGGCGCCGTGACCAGCCGGGCAGGCATGACCCGACGCGCGATGGAGCTCCTAACTTGGTTGGTCACGACAGGATACACCAAGAGGCTGAGCAGGCGGCTTAGCAGGCAGCTAAGCAGGCGGCTCAGTGTGCGGCTTACCAGTCTTTTCGGTTTATCTGACGACTTCTATTGAGGCAGGTGTGATCACTAGGACTGGAGGTGTCCCTTGTCTGGTGTCGGCTCTGCGTAATGAGCGTTTGCCCAAGGATTTCAAGGGGCCTCGAAAGGTGCCTAATTACACGGCCTACTTACAGCCTGGGGCATGGATTGAGAGCTATGAGATGGCCATGGAGCTACTGGAAGTCAGTGACGCTGCAATGGCCAAGTACTTTACCATGATGTTGGATGGAACGACCCGCACTTGGTTGAGGGGGCTGCCACCTAATTCCATCGGTTAATGGGCAGATTTAAAGGCCCGGTTTATTCAGAACTTCAAGGATACATGCAAGCAGCCCATGTCAATTGTGGACTTGACTAATTGCAAGCAAGAGGAGGGTGAGTCCACGACCCATTGGGTACGCTGGGTCAAGCCAATAATACATTCGTCTGATAAGATGGATGCCGGCTCTGCAGTCTTAATGTTGGAGAAAAATTGCCGTTTTATACCTCTGGAAATGAACCTGGGGTCGCTCAAACATGATTTTAATGACATGGGCTAGCTGATGGTGGCTCTAGTCAAATACACCGACTCTGATAGTACCAGGGATCCCGAGTCCGATGATGAGAAGACAGGGAAGGGAAAGAAGAAGAACAATGCCAAGGGTCCTCGGCATAACCCAACAAATCAAGGAGGCAATAATAAACGTAAGGCTGATGGTAGCTCGGAGTTTGTGGCTAACACCAATGCGCAAGGCAACAACCAACGACGTAAGGGGAGACCACCTCCTCGGTCCGGCGGGTCAAGTCCCACTCTTGAGCAGTTGCTACATGAGCCCTGTCCAAGGCACGGTACTCAGCAGAAACCGGCCACTCACCTGTGGAAGGACTGTACGATCATGAAGGCTTTCAAGAACTCTAAAAAGTTTGACATCAATCATGGGTCGGGCGGCGGCTCAGGTGGCGGCGTTTTTCATGGCCCGGGCGGCGGTTCAAATTCCAATTTTCAAGGCTCTCAAGGTAATCAAGGTGGTTATAATCAACAATCTGGCCAGGGAGGTCAGCAGAAGCAATCTGGATATCAGAGTAATCCAAAGCAGCTGAATAGTGGACAGTACCATGTGTTTACCACCAGTTTGTGCAAACGGGACCAGAAGCTTCATAATAGGGCTGTGAACGCTATTGAGCCGGCAGTTCCTCATTATTTGAGATGGTCTGGGCAGCCTATCCTATGGAGTAGGGAAGATCACCCTCCCCGGGTTGACAATCTGGGTCACTTGGCCATGGTGCTGGCACCTCAGGTTGGTGGATATAAATTCACTAAGGTACTCATGGATGGAGGCAGCAACATCAATATCCTCTATTATGAGACTTTCCGTCGCATGGGGTTGACTGATAAAAATCTTAAGATGTCTAACACTGTTTTCCATGGAGTGGTGCCTGGTAAGTCGGTGTACCCAGTGGGCAAGATTGAACTGGAAGTGGCCTTTGGTGATGAGCATGATTCTAGGGCTGAGAAGTTAACTTTTGAGGTGGTTAAAATCAAGAGCCCATATCACGCCCTGTTTGGATGGCCGGCTTATGCCAAGTTCATGGCACGGTCGTGTTATGTTTATCCGCAGCTCAAGATGCTGGGTCATAAGGGCACCATAACAGTGCATGGGAGTCAGAAGATAGCCTTGGAATGTGAGGAAGGTGATGCTGCTTACGCCGAATCTGTTTGTGCAACAAAGGAGTTGAAGTTTTACAAGGACAACGTTGACCTGGTGGACATGACGTCTTTGAAGAAGCCAACGATAGAACATGAGCCGGTGATGAAGTTTAAGTCGGCCGATGATACCAAGCTTGTTGATTTTGTTCCAGGCGACTCATCTAAGCAGTTTAGTATCAGCGCTAATCTGGATACCAAATAGGAAAGTGCGCTCATCGAGTTCATCTGAATCGGGACATCTTTGCATGGAAGCCTTCTGACATGCCGGGTGTACCGAGAGAACTCGCTGAGCACACTCTCAATATTGATCCAAAATTCAAACCGGTCAAGCAGTTTCTTCGTCGGTTCAATGAGGAGAGGCGTAAGGCCATTGGTGAGGAAGTATCCCGGCTCTTGGCGGCCGGGTTCATTGTTGAAGTTTTTCATCCAGAGTGGTTGGCTAACCGGTGCTTGTGCTTAAGAAGAACGACACCTGGCGTATGTGTGTGGATTACACGGACTTAAACAAGGCTTGTCCTACTGATCCCTTCGATCTCCCTCGTATTGATCAAATCATTGATGCTACGGCAAGTTGTGAGCGTTTGAGATTTTTGGATGCTTATTCTGGTTATCATCAGATCAAGATGGCAGTTAAGGACCAGGAGAAGACAGCTTTTATTACTCCGTTTGGAGCCCTCTGCTATGTGTTTATGCCTTTTGGGCTTAAGAGTGCCCAGGCGACTTATCAGCGATGTGTGCAGAACTGTCTTCACAATCAGATTGGGCGCAATGTTCATGCTTATGTGGACGATGTTATGGTAAAGTCTAGAGAGAAGGAGACCTTGGTAGATGATCTAAAGGAAACCTTTGATAATCTCCGGGTCTACAAGATGATGCTTAACCCGGCCAAGTGCATTTTTGGTGTGCCAACAGGCAAGCTTTTTGGGTTTTCTGGTTTCTAACAGAGGCATTGAGGCTAACCTGGAGAAGATCAAGGCAATCACCTCTTTGGCTAAGCTGGCGTGTATCAATGATGTTCAGCGTTTGGTGGGTCGTATTGCCGCTTTAAGTCGGTTCATAAGCCGGTTAGGTGAGAAGGCCATACCGCTGTATCAGATGATGATAAAGATAGACAACTTCGTCTGGAGTGATGCTGCTAACACTGCCTTTGAAGATTTGAAGAGACAACTAGCTGAGCCGCCAGTCCTTGCTGCTCCCATTAATAAGGAGCCATTATTGTTATATGTGGCTGCTAACACACATGCCGTCAGTGTAGCCATTGTGGTGGAGCGCAAGGAGGTGGCCAAGGAACATCCGGTTCAACGGCCGGTTTACTACATCAGTGAGGTGATTATTGAGTCCAAGCAAAGGTATCCACATTGGCAGAAGCTCGTTTATGGGGTGACCATGGCAAGCCGGAAGCTTAAGCAATATTTCCTAGGTCATCCTATCACTCTGGTCAATTCTACTCCTTTGGGAGATATCATTCAAAACAGAGAAGCCACAGGACGAGTCGCCAAGTGGGCCATTGAACTTGGGCCTCTTGGTTTAAAGTATGTGCCACACACTGCTATCAAGTCCCAAGCGCTGGTGGACTTTATCAACGATTGGACAGAGCTGCAGATGCCTGAAGAGAAGCCGGACAACACGTATTGGAGTATTCACTTTGATGGGTCCAGGCAATTGGAGGGCTCGGGGCTGGAGTTGTTTTAGCTTCCCCTCGAGGTGACAAATTTTGTTATGTGCTAAGGTTGATGTTTCCTTGTACTAATAATGCGGATGAGTATGAGGCCTTGCTCCATGGTCTTCGGATGGCTAACGAGATGAGCTTAAGCCGGGTAAGGTGCTTTGGCGACTCAGATTTGGTGGCTCAACAAGTATCAGGCAAGTGGGATTCCAAAGATCCTCTCATGGCGGCTTATCGCCGTGAGGTTGATGCCATTGCTTCACACTTCAAGGGTTACCAAGTGGAGCACATTGATCACAGAAAGAATGAGGCGGCCGATGCTTTAAGCTAGCTAGGGTCTCAGCGTAAGCCGGTGCCACCTAATACCTTCTTGGATATTCTACATAACCCTTCTGTCAAGTTGCCTATAGAGGAAGACTTGGCCATTCCTGACCCGAAAGCGCAATTGGTGGCGGCTCTTCACATCATCCCAGATTGGACAGTGCCATATTTGTCTTACATGACCCGGGGCGAGTTTCCTGAGGATGAAACCTTGGCCAGGCAGATAACCTGGCGGTCTAAGTCAATGACAATTGCCAATGGCAAGTTGCATCACCGCAGTGTCACTGGGGCGTTTCAGCGTTGTATCTCTCCTGAGTAAGGTCAAGAAATTCTTCATGAGATTAATGAAGGAGATTGTGGCCATTGAAGGAGTCCTGGATTAGGGGGTGTCCGGATAGCCGAACTATCATCTTTGGCCGGACTCCTGGACTATGAAGATACAAGATTGAAGACTTCGTCCCATGTCCGGATGGGACCTTCCTTGGTGTGGAAGGCAAGCTTGACGATACGGATATGTACATCTCCTACCATCGTAACTGACTCTGTGTAACCCTAACCCTCTTCAGTGCCTATATAAACCGGAGGGTTTTAGTCCGTAGAACGAACAACAATCATACCATAGGCTAGCTTCTAGGGTTTAGCCTCTCTGATCTCGTGGTAGATCTACCCATATCATCAATATTAATCAAGCAGGAGTAGGGTTTTACCTCCATCGAGAGGGCCCGAACCTGGGTAAAAACATCGTGTCCCTTGTCTCCTGTTACCATGCGCCTAGACGCACAGTTCGGGACCCCCTACCCGAGATCCGCCGGTTTTGACACCGACATTGGTGCTTTTATTGAGAGTTACTCTATGCCGTTGCTATCAGGAAGGATGCCTCATCCCATCTTTAAAGACGGCACTATTGCTAAAGGAGCTTTGGCTATCAGCCAAACTCTCCGGCTAGGCGGTTTTCTTATGACCGCCTGTCTGGCCACCGCGCCGACGATGACTTCTCGGGTCATGGAAAGCAATCTTCACGTTAGCTCGGAACTCGCCGAGCAGTTAGATCCGATGGAGCTCTCTTCCGTAAACGAGCTCTTGGATCGCATCGCCGCCCTGGGAGTCGCTACAGACTACGATCAGATTGGGCCTAAAACCGATCTGAGAGAGATCAATTCTCCCCAGGTTACCCACCACGTTGCCGTGGTTGAGGAGCAATATGGCGACCCTTCCTCGATTATAAGGACTAGCTATGTCCGGATTCCTGATCCCTCCATGCCGGATTCCTGCGGAGGGGAGGACGTAACTCAAGCCCTGTACCTAAAGTCAGGCAGCAGGCTAGATGCATTGGGCAACATCCAAGAACCCAAGCTTCCGAGTTCGGAAACTTCTTGGCCCCTGAGCCTGAGATTGGATGGGGTTCCGGATTTAAATACACCCGCCCACCAAAACACAAGCGATCTATCCCAAATCCAGCAAGAGCCCGCAGAAACAGTACACCATTACTAGGCCAGATTCCTCCTGGTTATGAACAGGATAAAGGACTGCCGAGAGGAGGACGCGATTAATTCTTCCACAATAATTGCACGGACAAGGGAATCCTTAACGCCGTAAGTCGTCGTGAAATTACACGCTTCACTGACTTGGCGTCCATAGTACGAAAGTACTGCAAGATGGAAAGCGCCTGGAAAACCGAAATCAATTTTTGGGACAATCCGGCCCTGAATACAACCCCAGTCCGAAATAAAAGGGTGCATCATCGCTAGGCACCTGGGTTAAATAACAAAAGCAAAAACCCTCTATAGGACATGGAACCGTACTGGAGGGATGGCTCAATGGACCCTGCAAAATTCATAGTACAGAGGGCGCCACTCCAACTCATAGCCTTAGAGCATGTTGGATACTATGGCAGGTGGCCAAAAGTGGCGAAGAGCTTCTAGCTCCAGAGCATCAGCCCAAGGATACCAGTACGGTATTAACAGTCTTCGAGACGTTCACATCAAATAATATGCGGAAACGAATACTCCGCAGCCTTGCCGAAGTCTACCAAGTAGCAACAATAAACCCATGGAGTGACACGGCTATTACCTTTAATGCCAGTGACGAACCTAAATTCCAAACAGCACGAGCACCAGCCGCACTGGTCCTCAGTCCAATAGTGGATGGCTTTCGCCTCACAAAGGTACTCATGGACGGTGGCAGCGGATTGAGCCTCATTTACGAGGAAACCCTCCGAAAAATGGAAATAGACTGGAGCCGCATTGAGCGAAGCAGCACAACCTTTAGAGGAATAATCCCCAGTCGAGAAGCATGCTGTACAGGAAAAATCACACTGGATGTGGTATTCGGCACGCCGGATAATTACAGGCCCGAGGAGGTCACGTTTCAAGTGGCCCCGTTCAGCAGCGGATATCATGCTCTATTAGGGCGAGAGGCATTCACAATTTTTCAAGCTATACTCCATTACGGGTACATGAAGCTCAAAATGCCCGGGCCCAACGGAATCATCACTCTTGCTAGTGACCCGGACATAGCACTCCGCGCCGAAAATAAGACAGCCGCACTGGCCCTTGAGGCACTATCCGAAGCCCTAGCGGCCGAAGAACTCACTGCGCTACGCTCCACGGTGAATAGGGACGATGTGATACTCGATAAGAGATCCAAGTCCACCTCCTTTAAACCAGCGGACGAAATAGTCAAATTCCAAGTCCATCCAACGGACCCTACAAAAACGGCCTCCATCGGGGCACAATTAAACCCTGATGTAGATGCCGCACTATGAGAATTCCTACGCGAAAATTGGGACATTTTTGCCTGGCACCCTTCAGACATGCCAGGAATCCCACGCCGGTTGGCCGAGCACAGCCTAAACATCCTAAAAGGATTCAAGCCAGTCAAACAGGCTCCTCGGCATTTCTCCGAACCCAAGAGACAGGCCATGGGAGAGGAGCTAGCCAAATTATTGGAGGCCGGATTCATCAGAGATATAAAACATCCGGACTGGCTAGCAAACCTGGTGATGGTTCCAAAGAAGGACAAATCCTGGCGCCTATGCGTCGATTTCAAGGACCTCAACAAGGCTTCCCCAAAGGATCCCTTCCCACTCCCCCGCATCGATCAAATTATCGACGCTACCGCAGGACACGATTCATTGTGTTTCCTCGACGCATACTCCGGCTACCACCAAATTAAGATGGCACAGCCCGACCAGGCCGCAATGACATTCATCACCCCATACGACCCATTCTGCTTCAACACAATGCCCTTTGGGCTCAAAAACGCCGGCGCAACATATCAGTGCATGATTCAGACATGTGTGGCAAACCAGATCGGCAAAACAGTGGAGGCATACATAGACGATGTGGTCGTCAAAACCAAGCACGTCGAAACTCTAGTAGACGATTTGAGGCTCACGTTCGATAATCTCCGAACATATGACATTAAGCTTAACCCAGAAAAATGCATTTTCGGCATACCAGCCGGAAAGCTCTTGGGCTTCATTGTATCCGGTAGAGGAATTGAAGCAAACCCAGCCAAGATCCGAGCTCTGTCACAATTGGACATCCCAAAGGACCTCAAACAAATACAAAAATTGACAGGATGCGTGGCGGCTCTAAGCCGCTTTATCTCCCATTTAGGAGAAAAGGCGTTACCTCTTTATCGCCTCCTCTAACGCACCGAACACTTTGAGTGGACGGATGCCGCCACGGCCGGACTCGAAGAAATAAAAGTCATATTGGCAACACACCCGGTCCTAGCCGTGCCCAACATGGGCGAACCAATGTTATTATATATCACGGCAACTCATCAAGTTGTGAGCGCAGTGCTTGTTGTCGAACGAGAAATGGACGGACATAGGTTACCCCTTCAAACACCAGTTTACTACGTGTCCACTGTCCTAACTCCATGCAAGTCACGATACCCGCATTATCAAAAGATAGCATACACGGTGTTCATGGCATCCCGGAAGCTGTGACACTACTTTCAAGAGTGTTCGATAACAGTAGCCTCCGAAGTACCTCTTAACGACATTATAAACAACCACGACGCGACGGGCCGGATTGCCAAATGGGCCATTGAGCTCCTCCCGTTCGACATAACCTATAAGCCATGGCGAGCTATTAAGTCGCAAGTTCTGGCCGACTTCGTCGCCGAATGGACTGAAGCCGAACACCCTAAAGAGTACGACGCATATTCCAACTGGATAATGCACTTCGACGGCTCCAAAATGTTGGCCGGTCTGGGGGCTGGCGTCGTTTTGACGTCCCCAACCGGAGATACGGTTCAATACGTACTCCAGATAATATATACGGACTCCAACAACACAGCCGAATACGAGGCCCTTCTACACGGCCTCCGGATGGCAGTCTCCATGGGCATTCAACGCCTAGAGGTGCGCGGGGATTCGAACCTTGCGATATCCCAAATAAATGGAGACTTCGATGCCAAGGATCCAAAAATGGCAGCTTATCGCAACGCCGTCCTAAAAATGTCAGCTCGGTTTGAAGGGCTCGAATTTCACCATATAGCCCGGGATAACAACCAGGCAACAGACATATTGGCGCGCATTGGTGCAAAGCGCGATGCCGTCCCAACATCTTCCTAGAGAGGCTGTTCAAGCCATCCGTACTATGGAAGGGAGAATCCGGAAATAACAACCCGGACCCAACCGCACTGCCCGACGCCGAACATTGTGACACAATTGGTGGTTCTGCCAACGAAGTAACATCTTCAGCCCACGTAATAATGGCAGTCATTGCCCCGTGGACGGAACCATTCCTAGCCTACCTAACCAGGCAGGAACTCCCCAGGAGCAAAACAAGGCCCGCTGCATAGTGCGGCGATCTAAAGCCTATAAGGTCCATGAGGGAGAGCTTTACAAGAAAAGCACAACCGGAGTCCTTCAAAGGTGTATCTCCGAAGAAGAAGGGCAGAACCTTCTGGCTGAAATTCATGCCGGACTCGGCGGGCACCACGCCGCAGCCCAGGCCCTTGTAGGCAAGGCCTTCCGTACAGGATTTTATTGGCCGACGGCCCGGGCAGATGCTCAGGACTTAGTCCAATGATGCGTCGGTTGCCAGCTCTTTGCTAATCAAAGCCACATGCCACCCACCGCCCTCAAAACTATACCCATCACCTGGCCCTTCGCGGTATGGGGGCTTGACATGGTTGGACCCCTTAAAGGAGGAACCCACAAGCAAAAATACCTACTGGTCATGGTGGATAAATTCACCAAATGGATAGAGGCCAAACCTTGTTAAGACGGCCGAATCCGGACCGGTGATAGACTTCATATCAGGGGTCGTACACCGTTACGGCGTCCCCCATAGCATCATCACTGATAACGACACGAACTTTACGGCCGACGAGGTTAAACTCTGGTGCAAAAACATGGGCATCAAGCTCGACTATGCTTCAGTCTATCACCCTCAAACTAACGGTCAAGTCGAGTGAGAAAATGGTCTAATCATGAGCGGCATCAAACCCAAATTGGTGCGGTCCCTCAAGGAATCTAACACGCACTGGGTAGAGGAGCTCGACTCCGTACTCTGGGGGCTGCGGACCACCCCGAATCGCACCACCGGATTTACACCATTCTTTATGGTATACGGCGCAGAGGCGGTTCTGCCCTGCGATATAATTCATGACTCACCTCGCGTGCGCATGTACGAAGAAAGAGAAGCCAAGCTCGATTGGCAGGATAGTTTGGACGCATTGGAGGAGGAGCGTGACATGGCAAAAGCCCATTCCGCATTCTATCAACAGCAAGCTCGAAGATATCAAAGCAGAGAAGTACGGGCCAAAACTTACAACATTGGCGAGTTAGTTCTACGCTTGCCCGACAAGAAAAAGGAAAAACTAAAGCCCAAATGGGAAGGTCCCTTCATCATCGACCAAGTCCTGACCGGAGGACCGTACCATCTGCGAGATGCATCGGATAACCGACTCGAGCCGAACCCATGGAACGCAGCCCGTCTCCGAAGATTCTACGCCTAGCGCCGGATTCTGAGTTCGTCTCCTTCCTCCATCTATATTTTACATATTAGCTGTCTTCTGTTTCTCTCCTTCTCCCTCCCTTTTATTTACAGCCTTTGAAAGCTTGTTCGCGCATTGTTCGCACACACTTGAAGCGCCATTCGCGCTCATTATACCTGGGGGCTTCTTTGACAGAAGCTTATTTATACGGGCTCCATACCCAATACATGTGTTAAACTTCCGCATGTACCTTTTATTCACCATTATATGCATCGATATGACTTAAGTTTTGGCCAAGCTGGGTTGCCTGGCTCCTGTGCTTACCCCTACGTTCCCGATTGTTTGGCTAGGTGGTAAAGGGAGCACCTCTGTGATTGTTACTGCCGGGTCAATCGGATGTGTACCTCAGACTGGGTGAAGCCGAAAGCTAGCGTTCTTAAGGGAATATTCGGTCGGTGAACAAAAAGACGATTTAATACTTATTTTTCGGCCCCTAGATGTCTTTCTGCTTTTTTCGCAGTCCGGACATGCACTTTAGGGCATGCCTCCCAGGGAAAGGAACCCCTAACGGAACTATTCTCCCTGGAAGATGTTTCTTACTAACCATGTAATATAACATAACTAGTTGGGCACTTGTCTGATAAAGCACTAATGACTCCTACGCCTGGTATCCACGCGTGCCCCAGTTCTTATATAACCGCGAGGGCATTTGGACACACTCCGGACTATTGGTTCCTGAGATTGAAGCGAAAAGGTCCGCTATGACAAACAATCTACAATCCGGCTAGAAGGCATTTTTCATGTCATCTTAAATTACATAGTCAATTTGACTGATCGTATTCCTCTTCGATGCCATCTAATAGGCTGTCTAGTTTATAGTCCTGCTGGGAATACTTTGCGGCCAATTCTACTTGGCCGTACACTAAGCTCACAGGGATCTCCTTCCCATCGGGCCCCACAGGTCCGACCTTGGCCATGTGGTTTGGGTCAGCCTTCATATACCGTGTCTTCACCATGGCCCAGGCCTCCCTAGCACCTTGACAGCAGGCCGATATCTTCCATAATCGGAAGCGCCGCCGCGCTCCCTGAAGCCTCTCTGCAAGCTCTCCAAGGCCTTCGGGCAGGGAGATAGATGGCCATAAGGCCTGGGTGACGTCTTTCATCACCTGCCGAACTCGTTCGTGCAGTTGCAAGAGCTCGGGAAGAAGGTCACCCGTAGAACCGGGCATCTCCTCTGCAGGACGGCCTGTGAGCATACCTACAGACAAACCTCTATTAGTGGACTTCCTCGCCGAACTCTTTTCAAAGTTCGCTCAAGCACTTACTAAAAATGCCGCCTCGAAGCCGCTGATTCTCCTTCACGGAGTCAGACAACTGGGCACGAACATCCTTTAGTTCCTCACCCAGCCGCGTGTTGGCATCTTGGAGATTATTTTTCTCTTGCCTCACCCTTGTAAGCACATTCTCTCCGGCTTTTAACCGGCGCATGAGCTGTTGCTTGTCCGGATCTATTCCGGCACCATCTGCAATATTATTGTCAGACTTCTACACATGCCGCACTTCACAAGTTATTTATCTTTCGAAGCGTATATTACCAGAGGGGGTCTCTTTGCCTTCCCCTGATGCGGCTAGTGCAGCCTCAAGTTGGGCTTTGCACTCCTCCAGCTCCTAGGACAGTTGGGTATTCTTTTCTGTAAGATCATGCATAATAAATGATCCTTAAATCAGTTATTCTAACTATTTCAAGTCTCGGGGGCTTCTGGCATATATAACTGTCAAATTTTCTCACCCGTATGTCTTTTACATACTGCTCCGTGGCTCTGGCTAGACCGTTTTGAGCAGCACGGAGGTGTGCATCTCACAAATTAAAGGCATCCAATGCCTCTGGGGAGAAACATGCGTCGTGAAGGACTGTCCGGCGACGCCTGTGATTCATGGCACTCTCCACCTCGGAGTTGGTGGAAGATAACCTATAGGCATCCTCTGTCGGAGGAGCATCTGACGCACGCCTCGTGTTCGTCTCCGCTTCTGGACCTGGCGTGGGAGCCTGGCGAGCGGAGGACTGATTGGCAACCTCTCCGGATACAGTCCGGCGAGCGCTCTTCTTCCTAAAAAAGCACGAGCGTTAGTATGTCTCCCAGGAATAAAGCCTGGGAGTAAGGTGGCACGGCATACCGTTGCGCCGCAGTTTCGATCCGGACTGCACTTATTTTTAGCCTGCTGGGTCGTGCTGCCCCTTGTTGGCTAGCCGCCGCGGGATCGGCCTTCCGCCTCAAGGGCGCCCCCTGCGAAACGCCATCGGTATACAGTGATAAAAAATAAGCACGGATGGGTCATTTTCAAAGTATTGGGACTTTAGTCTCAATTACCTATGAGGCTGGAAGTATTCCGGGGTAATCAGCCGTAATGGTGATCAAGGCATTATCGATGCTCAGTTGGTGAAATACCCCATCAATCAGCTCCACTGATATGTCCGGATCCTCTTGGGAGGTCGGATCGAGGAACCGTTCCGGATCCTCGGGTTGTGGAGGCGGGCTGTTTATGTCCCTTACGGCCTGGCGCAGTTCTTGCGCCGAAATCACAAAATGAGATACTCGACTATGGGAATACGGATCGGATAGGCAAAAAGAAATGTCTGCTTACCCAGCTCAGAGGATTGTACATAGAAAATCCGTTCTGTGGATTGACGCGGAGAAATTCCTCCTCTTCTCCCTTGTACAACCCGGACGAGATCTTCACCAGATCGGCCACCGATCCTGGCCCCTTACGACCGCAGTGGGCGGCATCATCCTCCTCGTTGAAATCCCACATGGGGTGGCCTCAATACTGGAGCGGCTGCACCCCCCGCATAATGCATGTGGCCATGACCCCGATCATGGTTAGTCCGGAATGAGACAACAACCTTATTCGGCTCATCAGGTAAAGGACGTCCCTATCATTTTTCTTCTGAGGGCTCCGTGGACGCCAGCTTAGGCGTTTCTTCAAAGGAGCGTTATTGAACTCAGGGAGGCCGATCCGAATAGGGTCCGGCAGGGGGACATCTTCTATGTAAAACCACTCCGAAGGCCGGTGGACGCCTTCTTCGGGGTTCCGGATAGATATCCGGTCCCGGCGATGCGCCATAGTTCGGCTCCGCCCACTTGATATATTGACCCCTCTTGAGAACGGGGCACAAGGCAGAACAGCTTCTTCCACAGTGCAAAATGAGCCTCGATGCCCAAAAATAGCTCGCAAAGGGCCACGAAGCCCGCAATATGCAGAACCGAGGCGGGCGTAAGGTTGTGCAACTGGAGGCCGTAGAACTCCAGGAGCCCCCGGAGAAACGGATGAATTGGAAATCCGAGCCCTCTTATCAAATAAGAGATAAGGCACACCCGATCTCCTTTGGAGGGGCTAGGGACAGTCTCCGCTTGCTTTCCGCCCATGTAGGTGGTGAGTACGGCTCAAACCGGAACCATGAAGGCCGGGGGAAGAAATCCCTTGGTTTGGAGCATCACTAACTTGCTGTGTGGGACGGCGCATCTCTCCCAATCTCCAGGCTGGGGGCTAGAAGGGCGGGAGGAGGAGCCGCGTCGACTGTCCATGATGGAATGGATTTCTGTCAGATGCGCTCTGATGAATGCTCGCGAAGGGAGGGTGGTGTGATTCGGATCTAGATCCTCGTCTCTTTTATAGGCAGCTCATTTGCGCGGCTAGGGGGGTATAATGTAAAAACACCCTAGCTTTTCGCATTCATTCGACACGTGGAAGATGGCCATTATTGGGCGTGGAAGCCGAGGAGCGCAATATTTACAAGAAGTCGGATGCTATTCAAACAGGTACACAGGATTTGGAGAAGAACCCGCCTTGCAATGCCGAAGACAATCTACACGCCGGACTCATCGCCATTGAAGCCTGGTTCGGGGGCTACTGAGGGAGTCCTAGATTAGGGGGTGTCCGGATAGCCGAACTATCATCTTTGGCCGGACTCCTGGACTATGAAGATACAAGATTGAAGACTTCGTCCCGTGTCCGGATGGGACTTTCTTTGGCGTGGAAGGCAAGCTTGATGATACGGATATGTAGATCTCCTACCATCGTAACCGACTCTGTGTAACCCTAACCCTCTTCGGTGCCTATATAAACCGAAGGGTTTTAGTCCGTAGGACGAACAACAATCATACCATAGGCTAGCTTCTAGGGTTTAGCCTCTCTGATCTCGTGGTAGATCTACTCTTGTACTACCCATATCATCAATATTAATCAAGCAGGAGTAGGGTTTTACCTCCATCAAGAGGGCCTGAACCTGGGTAAAAACATCGTGTCCCTTGTCTCCTGTTACCATCCGCCTAGACGCACAGTTCGGGACCCCCTACCTGAGACCCGCCGGTTTTGACACCGACAGACATCATGCCGGTTCAAAGTCCCTTGTGGCCAAGTCTTTTTGTCATGGGTTTTATTGGCTGCTGGCTCATGCTGATGCGGAGGATCTGGTCAGTAAATGTGACGGTTGTCAGAAATTCTCATGATGGGCTCATGTGCCGGCTCAAGAATTGAGGATGATTCCAATTACTTGGTCGTTTGCAGTCTGGGGACTTGACATGGTTGGGCCTTTCAAAAGGTCCAAAGATAAAAAGACCCACCTCTTGGTGGCGGTTGACAAATTCACAAAGTGGGTTGAGGCAGAGCCAGTTAGTAAGTGTGATGCAGCCACGGTGGTTCAATTCATGAAAAAGGTGATCTTTCGCTTTGGCTTTCCACACAACATTATAACTGACAATGGTACTAATCTGTCCAAGAGTGCCATGGAGGAGTTCTATCAGCGTGAGCATATCCGACTTGATGTTTCATCAGTAGCTCACCCTCAATCCAATGGTCAAGCCGAACGAGCCAATCAGGAAATCCTGAAGGGCATCAAACCCCGGCTTATGGTTCCTTTGCAACAGACGCTGGATTGTTGGGTGGAGGAGTTACCTTCTGTGATATGGAGCATCAATACTACTCCTAACAGGTCTACGAGTTACACGCCTTTATTCATGGTTTACGGAGCGGAGGCGGTTCTACCTAGTGACATCCGTCATGACTCGCCCCGTGTGGCGGCTTACGTTGAAGCTGATAACGAACAAGCCCATCAGGATGCACTTGACCTGTTAGATGAAAAGCGTGACTTGGCAGCAGCCCTCTCGGTCATTTACCAATAGGACATGCGCCGTTATCACATCCGCCAGGTTAAGTCCAGAACCTTTCAAGAAGGTGATTTGTTGCTCCGCCTCATCCAGGATCAAACTGATGCACACAAGTTATCCCCACCTTGGGAAGGGCCCTTTGTGGTCAGCAAGAACTTGAACAACGGGTCATACTATCTTATCGATGTTCGAGAGCACAAAGACTCACGTAAGTCAGAGGAAGAGACCCGCCGGCCGTGGCACATTGCTCATCTTCGGCCTTACTACACTTGAGCTACCGGCTCTCATGATGTACATATTTTGATGATGTATATATTATGATAAGTAATAAAGCAGGACCTCTGTCCTTTTCATCCTCAATGAGCATATGTCTTCATCAACATCATTTCAAACGACCAATTGGGGGCTGATCGTATTCGAATCTAGTTTAACCCTCTTGGTCCGGCTCATGGTCGTATTCAAAGCTAGCCATTAAACCTTATGATCACTAGGGGGATTCTTATTCAAACATAGGTCGTATTCGAACCAAAGAGAACATAGCTGTCAGTACCCTCTTGATCGGCACAATGCCAAACTCACTAGGGGGCTTCTTGATCGTATTCGAATCATAGCTTAACCCTTTTTGGGTCCGACTTTGATCGTATTCGAATCAGAATCGTTAAAAAAACTCTCAAGGTCATTTGGGGGCTTCCTGTTCAAACATAGGCCGTATTTTAACCAAAGAGAACATAGCTATCAGTACCCTCTTGATCAGCGCAACGCCAAAGCCACTTGGGGATACATGATCGTATTTGAATCCTAGCTTAACCCCTTTGGAATAGTTTACTGATCGTATTCGAATCAGAAGCCTCAATTTTTTTCTTTCTATTTGGCTCAAGTTTTGTTTAAAAGCAACCTTTGTTTTGTCTTGAGACCTTTTTTGTTCAGATCTAAGTATAAGTGTGGTTTAAATTTAAATCGGCTTGGTTTTAGGACGATAAGTCGCCAGCGTATGACAATCATCATACATTTGGAAGTGTTGGCTTCTAAGGATTGGGTTATCACCCTTACTGTTCAGGTCACATAAACCGGCAGTACAAGTTCAACATCATAGGTATGATATTATAGTTGTGTTTCAAAGCTATAATTCATAACAGGCTTATCTGTGATTCTTTTTATATAAGGGGTTATATGTAAGATATTATGACCCACTCTGTGGTAAGCCGGCAAGGGCTCTTGTGATCTATTTCTGTGTGCAGGACAGTTCAAAGACTTTCTTAAGCATAAGGAAAACAAATGATAAGTATAAAAAGAGGTGAATATAAGATGGCGGCTTAACAATGTTGAGCACCAAAATGTGCACGATGGCACGGCAAAGAAAAGTCATTTCTACCCTGTTACATGACTCCCCGAGTGCAAATGATTAAATTGTTTTTTCAGCGGGTTAAAAAGATGAGCCGCCCAACGGATCAATTTTCTTGTTGGCCTGAAGCTTCCGGATCAACCCTTTCCGCTCCTCCATCATGTTCCCTGTCCTGGAAGGTTGATGATGACCAGTCAATGCCATTCAAAGCTTCAAATTCAGCTTCATCATCAATTAGTCCGGCCGCGTCAACTTCAGGGGCGAAGGTATGCTTACGGATTGGTGGAATCAGGCTGGTCACTTTATAATGCGGCGTTGGTATACTCCTGTTCTCCGCATCATAACCTGGCTGGTACCTGGTGAGATCCGCCTCATCAGCAATCAGGGTGGCAACAGGGCATATTTCTTTCACACAAGCAGTGAAGTCCTCCTGTTCAAATGGAGTGCCATCCTCCTTAAGGCTTGGATACCCAATGGCGATGTCAGCCGGGTCTAGTTCCGGTAGCCAAGCTTTGTCCTGGCTTAAGGCAGCCACGGCTCCGGCTCTTGCAGACGACCGCCTTAATTCATTGAACCACTGAGGTAGCACAGAAAGCTTCCTTAGCACATCCACCAGGAGTGTGGGGACTTCATTTGACAGGGCCACTGTGGCTAAGGCACGCTGAGATCCGGTGTAGAGTTGCTCCACCAGCGTGTAAACCGCCTTCAGCTTTATCAGCATGTCTTGATTGAGATTTGAGCTTCTGGGGCCTGCATAGCAATGTCAGGTGAGTTAATAAACAATTTATATGATCACTAGAAATCTTCAAATATTTGGCACTTGCAGGGCGACTTACCAAAGATTGTTGAGACCATCTGAGATACATGGCGTTTTAAGCCGGATAATTCGATGGTCGCTTCTTCAAGAGTCGCCTCTGCTTTCTCAGGTCGATGGTCAAATCAATCTTCTCTTCAGCCTAGGCCTTTTTCTCCACTTCAAAGTCTTTTTTTAGTTTCTCTGGTTTAGATACACTGAATTCAAATTTGGAGCTGGCTCTTTGGGTTTTAGTATCCTGTGCTTCCAGGCGGTTCTTCAAGTCAAAGACTTCTGATTGAAGTTGAGTGGTGGTGGCCTGTAGAAATACCGGGTCAAAATCATGACTATTAGCATACAATATTAAGTCCCAAGCCTTTTGCAAGCAACAACACTTAGCACTTGGGGGCTAATGTCTACCGAAGAATTTTACCTAAGTGGCGGTTCATGAGAGTAAGTCCCAAGCACCTTGCAAGCAAGAGTACTCGACACTTGGGGGCTAATGCATATTGCTGTGAAAGTTTTACAAATATTTTATTCTATATAAGCATATGAAGGACTGGCTCATTCATGCTGATTAAACCGACCCTTGGGGACTACGGAGTAAGCCGGATTTTTCCTAATTTTGTCAGAATATACTACTAATGCTCATAAGTTTGTTCTAAGTCTACACCATATTTATCATAAGCAATAGACTTGGGGGCTGGCATAGTAAGGATAACTCAATGAAGGGAAGAGTTTATACCTCAAATTTCTGGTGCATTTGCTTCACCATATCAACTTCGAGGTCACGGCTGCTGTGCACTTGGCTAAGATAGCCAGAAAGGACTTCCCCAATGCTCATGTGAGTATAATCAGCTATGTCAAATCTGACCTTACGACATTCCAGGTGCTCCTCCTTGGCAGAACACTTGCCAACACAGTAGGTCGCCCAGTATAGCCAGTCTTGGTAATTTCAACATCAGCATCTTTGGGGGTCGTCTGTCTTGGCCGGGCTAGAGACTTCAGGATTTTCAGAGCCATCGGCAGTTTGCTCGGCAGGTGGGTCAGCAGTCGGTGTTGGCGTGTTATGAGCCGGTTCAGGTGGCGGCTCAAGAACAAAGGCCTCAGGCGCGGCCGTCTGGTGTTCCGGCTCTTTGAAGATCAGCTCTTCGGCTGGCTTGTTCTTCTTCACCTTTTTGCTGGGCTTTGCTTTTCCGCTGCATAAGATCAAAAGATCCGTACAAATATAAAGATTTGAAATAAATATAGGATAAGTAATTCATCATTAACCTGGAGCGGTCTTGAAAGCCGGCAAGTTGGACTGGATTGAGTCACCGGAGGAAGGTGAAGTTTCCTGATAATTCGAGTCAGAAGAGTTGAGTGGTTGACGAGTGAAACTTGCCAAAGGATAAAAGGGATTTAAATTGGAGGTGACCTCATTCCAGTGCTCCTTTGGTGTATTTGGTAAGCTGGAGGAGAGTTCCACGTTTTTGCTGGTCCGGGTTTGCCTCCAGCTCTCATGAATCTGTCGCTTCAAAAGAAATTGAGGATCTTGATAAGCTAAGGGATGTGAAAATCTTACTTTCCGGGTTACTCTTCGGATTTTTTGCCTTGGCAAAGGCTCTAAGTCAGAGGAAATAATAGTTACCTCTTCATCAACCCCATGACTCGTTCCCGTGTCATCCTGATTATAATCGGTATCAATAAGGTGATTAAAAAATGAGCCAAGAGAGTCAAGGGCTACCTCTGACTCAGAAGAGTCCTGCAGCTGAAACAACTCAAAAGTGCTAGATTTTTTTCCTCTTTTCTTCATGTCCTCTTTCTTGGCGGCTCTCTTTGCCTTCCTGGCTCTCTTCGTAGCCTCATGATCATACTTAGCTTTCCAGAATTTATCATCAGCCTGCGAAAATCAGCAAAGGTTTGAGTACAAACAAAACATCAAAGGATGAAGGTAATTTTTTTAGGTTGGCGGCTTACCGCTGGAGCCGGGTTAGCTTCGCAGAAGGGGCTTAAGCCCACCTTACCACAATCTGCTAGGCTTTCATTCAAGAGTGACTTTTTCATGTCATCAATGACGTGGTCAGGTAAATCGTCAGGGCTGTGCCTCAGAGGGTCATTCTTCTTGGCCATGTAGGTGCACATCAAACCCGAGTGGCGGCTCAATGGAATGATCCACCAGGCAAGCCAAACTCAGACCAAGTCGATACCATTTAGCCCATTCCCCAAAAGAGCCTTGACTTTAGCCATGGTGGGGGCGAGCGTCTGGCGTTCGGCGGCTGTCACCTTATCAGGAAGCGGATGATTGGAGTCAAGAAGCAGAGCACGAAAGCCGGACAAAGGGTTCTCATCAGCCGGAGAAGTGTCTTGGCAATAGAACCATGTCTGGTTCCAGTCTTTGGGGTGACTTGCTGGATTTGCATGAGGAAAAATGACGTCTCTCCGTCGTTGGATTGAGACCCCGCCAAGCTCCAAGCTAGGTCTATTGGCACATTCATTCTGGCGGTTCAAATAAAATAACTCTCTGAAGAGTAATAAGCTGGGCTCTTCTCCAAGATACACCTCACTGAACACTTGAAAGTTGCAAATATTGGACACGGAGTTGGGTCCGATGTCTTGAGGACGGAGGTCAAAAAAGTGCAGGACGTCTCTGAAGAATTTTTAGTTGGGTGGTGAAAAACCCCGGTTCATATGGTCAGTGAAGACGATGACCTCCCCCTCTTTGGGCTGAGGTTTTTCTTCTGTGGGGTTAGGAGCACGATATGACATGACCTCCTTCTTTGGCAGATAGCCCGTCTTCACGAAGTCCTCAAGTGTACTATTTGTGACGATGGACTTGGCCCAATTGCATGAAGTGGGTTGTTTTGGCAGCATTGTGAAGGAAGCCTAACAAAGAGTAAAATTTCCGGTTCAAATTTAAGCCGGAGAGAAACATTATAGTGCATATTCAAGATGGCGGCTTATAAAGGGGCCCAATGGTATGTGGCTAATTATGTCAAGTTATTTAAGCCACCATGAGTGCCATGAGCAGCCAATTTATCTAAACCACCATGAGTGGTTACGATTATCAATTGAGCATTGCAATTTTAAGCCGGTGATAAGAGTCGCCATGGCTAGGTGGATCTAACAAAATAAAGTTTTTGCCTAAGTGTTACACAAACATGTTTCACATGCTGCAGCTATTATTCTGGATCAACGGCTGTTCAGGAAAGGAAAATATTCTAGACCTAAAAAACTAGTACAGATGAGTTCGTGAGTTCTAATGAGGCCTCTTTACAGAAAAAAGGGATTCGCTAGCATAAAAAATGTACGCAAAACAAATACTGCATGCGTTCTATATTACTTTTGGATCAAAAGAGGCTGCAGTGGAGGAACTACGAAGAAATACTGAAGAACAGGAAGAACAGGCAGAAACCCTAATGAAGATCTAAGGTGCGGGAAAGCAGGAACTTACAGCTACAGATCTACTATGGAGGGTCGCCGCCGTTTTCTGGATCGACTCAGGTTGATGCAACGGCCTGGACGAGGACGCCGGTGCACTCTGTGATGGCGGCGGAGCTCGAGTGGCAGAAAGGTGCGAGTGGTGGAAGACGATGGAAAGGGGGAGAATGAGGAAAGATCGGTCGTGCCTATTTATAAGGAAAGGCTCTTAAGTGGGCGCGAAAAATGAGGAGGCCAAAAAGATGGTTATCCAGCTACTAGGACGCCTCGATTCTCGAGATGATCATTAAGATAAGGATCCGTTGAGATATGTTGGACAAAGAGTGTGTTAATGGCAGATGATGTCATGGCGGGTTATCCCAAATCTAGAGGATGACGTCATGGCAGGTTATAAAAGCCTCTATACAAACGAAGAGCAGAAACTTTTTCCTAAGTGTTGAAGATTGACATGAACCCGTTCAAATCAAGCTGGGGCCTAATGTTGGGGATATAACTATTAGGTATAACCCGCCCAGGAGGGGCCGGGTTATACCTATGGCAACTCAAGATATGAAGCCCAAAATGACAATTGAAGATGGCGGTTCAGTTAAGGGCCCAAAGCCCAAAGGCGACTTAAGGCTCGTAGAGATAAACCGCCATATGTATATAACTTGTATTGTAAGGCAGGAATAGAGAGAGACCGAGCTGGACACTGTTTATGAGCCGGCCGAGACTCTAAGAGCCGCTGGGCGTCGACCTCTGTATATAAAGGGACGACCCGGCGGCGGTTCAGGGTAAGTACAATTAGATCAAGAACTAGGTCAAGCGGATTCGCTCCCTGGTAATCGAGACCTAAGAAATCCCACTCAAAACTAGATCATAGGCTTTTACCTTCACCGTAAGGGGCCGAACCGGTATATACCCCGTGTCCCTTGTCCCGATTAACCCCTTTAAGCTTCCTAGTTGCGATGGCTCAACGACTAAGTCCTTTCACTAGGACATCTGACGTGACAATTCCATGACAGTGTCCGAATACCATCTTCCTATGTATAAATATTTAACTCTCGAACATTTCGAGACTCCTCGTCATGTCCGTGATCTCATCCGGGACTCCAAACAACATTCGGTTGCCAAATCATATAACTCATATAACTCTATATCGTCAAAACGTTAAACGTGCGGACCCTACGGGTTCGAGAACTATGTACACATGATCGAGACACCTCTCTGGTCAATAACCAAAAGCGGAACCTGGATGCCCATATTGGCTCCTACATATTCTACGAAGATCTTTATTGGTTGAACCGTTATGACAACATACGCCATTCTGTTTGTCCATCGGTATGTTACTTTGCCCAAGATTCGATCGTCCGATCTTTATACCTAGTTCAATCTTCTTACCGGCAAGTCTCTTTACTCATTCCGTAATACATCACCTCGTGACTAACTCCTTATTCATTTTCTTGCAAGCTTATGATGTGTATTGCCGAGAGGGCCCAGAGATACCTCTCTGATACTTGGAGTGACAAATCCTAATCTCGGTCTATGCCAGCTCAACAAATACATACATAGATACCTGTAGAGCATCTTTATGATCACCCAGTTACGTTGTGATGTTTGATAAAACACAAGGTATTCCCCCGGTATCCGGGAGTTGCATAATCTCATAGTCGAAGGAATATGTATTTGACATGAAGAAAGCAATAGCAATAAAACCGAACGATCATTATGCTAAGCTAACAGATGGGTCTTTTCCATCACATCATTCTCCTAATGATGTGATACTGTTATCAAATGGCAACACATGTCTATGGTTAGGTAACCTTAACCATATTTGATCAACGAGCTAGTCTAGTAGAGGTATACTAGGGACACGGTGTTTGTTTATGTATTCACACATGTATTTAGGTTTCCGATCAATACAATTCTAGCATGAATAATAAACCTTTATCATGAATAAGGAAATATAAAATAAAAACTTTATTATTGCCTCTAGGGCATATTTCCTTCAGTAAAAACATCATCATTGTCAGGTATAATAAACTTAGGCCAGACCTAGGCGATCAGATGAGCTAAGGCGACTGCAACTCCGTGAACGGGTGGTGTATGGTGAGATCGAAGGTTATGAAAGGTAGGCAAGTGGTGATCCATCCTAGAAATGCGGCTAGGTTTTGAAAAGATCCTATTGATAATAATCCTCCCCTTTGTGAGAAATATCCTCAATTGTTGTCGAATTGTAATGACCAAGATTGTATTGTTGACAAAAGCATTCATGTTGGTGTTAATAGTTATTTTAAAGGAAACTAAATGTGGATCTGCACGCCAGTGGGATGAGGTCAAATCCTTGTTGACTAGCCCACAAAGGGGTGGCACACCCCCCCACAGGGAAGGAGGCCGAATTGGACAAGGGGAGGGGCGGCGCCCCCCTTTCCTTATCCCCCTCTCTCTCCTTCCCCTTTTTCCCCTCCGATAAAAGGAAGGGGGCTGAATCCTACTAGGACCCCAAGTAGGATTCCTCCTACTTGGGGGCGCGCCTAGGGCCGGCCTCCTCTCCCTCCCTCCTTTATATACGGGGGGAGGGGGCGCCCCTAGAACACAGTTCAATTGTTCCAAGCCGTGTGCGACACCCCCTCCATAGTTTACGCCTCCGGTCATATTCACGTAGTGCTTAGGCGAAGCCCTGTACAGATAACTTCACCATCACCATCATCGCGCCATCGTGCTGACGGAACTCTCCCTCAACACTTTGCTGGATCAAGAGTTCGAGGGATGTCATCGAGCTGAACGTGTGCAGAACTCGGAGGTGTCGTACGTTCGGTGCTTGATCGGTTGGATCGAGAAGACGTTCGACTACATCAACCGCGTTAAGCTAACACTTCCGCTTTTGGTCTACGAGGGTACGTGGACACACTCTCCCCCTCTCGTTGCTATGCATCTCCTAGATAGATCTTGCATGATCATAGGATTTTTTTTAAATTGCATGCTACGTTCCCCAACATAAACATCCAGTCATTAGTGTTTTTTGAAATAGCCAACCAATTTTGTGGTAGTATTTTGAAAGATTAATAAAAGTGGTAGTTTTTTTGTAGCCCTAGCCCGCAATGTGGTAGTTTTTTGCTATATACTTGTTTCAGACTAGATGCATGGTACCTCTCATGTTACCAAATGGTCCTTTGGCAATAAAGGCACTTTCACAACAAAATCAATTTATGAACTTCTAGACAGTTCATTATCTGAAAGTGATTATCGTTGGATATGGAATAGTAGAATGCCTTCAAAAATACAAATATTCCTATATTTCAAGATGTTGTGCTTACTAGGGATGTGATGAAAAGAAGAAACGTGGCTGGGAATCCCAAATGTTCCTTTCTTGTGAGAGAGAGACCTCACAACACTTGTTTTTCCTGTGTCATGTTGCTAGAGTTGCGTGGCACATGATAGGGTATGTGTTTGGCACAAACCGATGCCCTAATAATATCTGACAATTTTATGCATGGTGCTACTCTTTGTTTTCGGGTGGGGGATAATCTTATTCTATGGGGCTTGCTGTTGTGTCTTGGGCGATATGGAATTATCGTAATCGTGCGGCCATTGAGTTCAAACTCCCCAAAACTCATTTTGTTATTTCATGGATGGTGCATGCAGTATTGGGCAAGTTTGCTGAAGATGGAGGACCGCGAGGTGCTAAAGCAAGGGCCGGTGATGATGAGGAGCAACGCCAAGAGTCTTACAAGGACATGTGCTGCTCCACAATGGTGCTCAGAGACTCAATTAGGTTGATGGTTGAAGAATGTTGAATGGACTTTTGGTGGATGCCTCCACAAATTGGTTGATGATATATAGTCGGGTGCCCTTGCTAGACATCAGTCTATGTCAATTTTGCACTATTGCGTGAGCGACTGGTTTATGATACATTTATGCTCCTGCGCGAGTTGTGCTCTATTAGGATGGTTTGTGTCGATGGGTTTTTGCCCCATAGCAAGTGTTTCGATGACAAGCACCTGTGGTGGGTTTCTTGTCGGTGATTTGACCTCGCTTTCTCCCTTCCCTGCCTCCTTTTGAGCTTTGTCCGAGACTGTTATTTTTTTGTTATGGAAGTGTGGAAAGGGGACAAGCCCGGTTCAGAAAAATGTTGATATTGACGGTGTACAGTGTACGGTGGCCGATGGCAGAGTGTTGTGGAGTCTACGTCTCGCGCTGGCCGCTTAGATGGTCGATGTATTAGTACGGTGGTATGAACTGGGTGAGGGTTGCCGTTGCCCGGATGGTACCGGCATGCGATCCGCTATGGAGGCGGAGCTACGGCCCGAGCGACCACTCTTTCTTGGTGCTTGCGGTCCTCAAGTGTTGCCCTTGATGTTTTGCAATCCGAACCATGCGAGCGAGCTTGTCCAGGTCCCACAGAATGACAAACATTGTGAAGGGCTTCGATGCATTCATCACGACGACGACAGAACGTGTTGGTACATAGTGTCGTGGAATAGTCACGACAGATGTCCTAGTGAAGGACTTAGTCGTGGAGCCATCGTGACTAGGTTAGCTTAAAGGGGTTAAATGGGACAAAGGACATAGGACTTAGTCAATGATGTCTATGCAGATGTCCGGCTCAGGGCTCGGCTCGTCGATCGTGCCGATGAAGACGTGGATTCCGCCAAAGGGGACCCGGTACCCGTACTCAATTGAGCTGGCCTCGGGGCCCTAGCCTGCATCGTCATTGTAGAGCTTGCCGTGACGACTCTTGGTCATATGGCCCACAGCGTATCCCTTGATCCCTTCGAAGCTGCCCTTTAAGAACTCAAAACCACTATGCCCTGGTCCCACGGTGGGTGCCAACTGTCGTGGAATAGTCACGGCAGATTTCCTAGTGTGAGAACTTAGTCATGGATCCATCGCAACTAGGTTAGCTTAAAGGGGTTAAACGGGACAAAAGACACGGGAGTTTATACTGGTTCGGCCCCTTGCGGTGAAGGTAAAGGCCTAATCCTGTTTGAGGTGGTATTGCTTGTGTCTCGATTACCAGGGAGCGAATACGCTTGACCTAGCTTTCGATCTCTTGTTTCTTGCCCTGAACCGCTGCCGGGTCGTCCCTTTATATACACAGGTTGACGCCCAGTGGCTCACGGAGTCCCGGCCGGCTCATAGACAACGTGTTCGGCTCGGTGACTAACTATATATACCTTACAATACAAGTCTTACACATATGGCGGTTTACTCCTACCGGTCGTAAGTCACCCTTGGGCCTTGGGCCCTGACGGTGTCCTGGACTAGGGGGTACTCACCACACCGTCTCCCGATCTCTTGGATTGGGCTGAGGACCCCCAGGGCCGTTTACTCATGGGCCAATTCGGACAGCCCCTGCCGCATACAAGGAAGACTCCACAAGACTTGGTGCCCAAGACAAGGACTCTCCTAAACCCTAGGCCTCCAATGTCTATAAACCAAGGCCAGGCTAGTCAATAGATATATCATATTCATTACTACAATCTCGTGGTAGATACATGTACTCTGTACCACACCCATATGAAAACAATCAAAAGCAGCGTGTAGGGTATTATCTCTTCGATAGAGCCCGAAGATGGATAAAACCCCGTGCCATGTTACCATCGCTCCAAGACGCCTAGCTTAGGACCCCTACTACGAGATACGCCAGATATTGAACCGACATTGGTGCTTTCATTGAGAGCCTGCTAGGCGATCGTCGCAGTTCGATGGGCAAATTCATCATCTCATCAGAAAAAGTTTTGGTGGCTACTCGAATCAGGTGTTATCCTTTCTTATTAAACTTCGTTATGTATGAATTGATTTCATTGCAAATTATTTTTGCTGTCTGGAGTTATTTTGTTTGTACATCAGCTTTGGCCCTGCGAGCCGCCACGAGATCTGATCTCCGAACCTACGGCCACTCTGTGCCTTCTCTGCTTACCATGGGATCAGGTCGAGGTGATGCGTCAGGAAGTCAATCAAAGCAGATCAACTCCAACTGCATGGCACATGTGGGATTGACTTACATCAGCAGTCAAATCAGCGCACGGGAAAGGACGCAACCTGAAGTGAGTCACCAACCATGATCAACTAGCACAACTAGTTGTGGCACTTCAATCGAGGTTTGATTAATTCTATGTGCTAGCCTATTTGGCTGCCTCCCACGTAAAGCAACTAGCACCTTGGTGCAATTCCTTCTCTCCTATGGATATCCGAGCTCAGGTGAAATTATTCTAGTTATTTGTCTCGTACTATCACTTAATCCATCCGAGAAATTTTGTGCTTTCTATCTGCAATGTTTTTGTATGCAGGTAGCAGGCAGGTATCCTCGCCTGACGGATGCCCACATTATTAGACTGTCACCCTGCACGCCTGCAGCTTCACTAGCCATCATGTTTTTGGTTGGATTGTTACTGATGTATGTATACAGATCGCAGTAAGGCATATGTTCGCGTCCACTGCTTGGCGATACATCGGATCCGGCCTCAATCTGGCCCACGTGTGATCCGGCCAAAGGGATAGTGCGGAGCAGTGCACTGATCAGAGCTCGGCTCGATGGCAACAAACCACAGGGAGATTTATTTCTTTTCTTTTTTAATTCAATACCTATGTAGTCGACCGCTGGTTATCTTCTACTTTTTCTAACAAATAGGCAGAATAAAAGTGCTACTACGCATATCGAGGATTGGCTTTGCAGCATGTTCGGCACAGATCTGTTCGTCCGTTTTCTTCGGTCTGCTATAGTCGTCGCTCCTGGCGTTCAGGTTGTATTTTTCAAAATTATTTGTTTAGCATTATTATACATAGAATATTTTTTGTTGGCCTGCACTGCATCATTTTGGCAGAGAAATTATACCGACGTTTGTACCTGGCATCAGTCCGGCCAGCCTCTCCCCATCACCCGGGCAGGCCGACCTTCGCCGACATCGTCGTGCCATGATGCCAACGTACCATCGAGCTAGCCTCAGTGCCCAGTCCATATTTACCAAACTTTTTTCGCTTAAATTAATTATGCACCTTTTTTTCATTATTATTATTTGGTTCACACTACTTTACCTATGCAGGCAATTGACCTAGATCGAGACGCACTATACCCTAGGCGTGGTGTCCTCGTCGCCCACCTCCATCGACCAAATTGTGTTGTCGCCTTGGAGCACTGCCCTGTGTTGGCAACCCTACATCATCGCTTCATCAACCTACTCGGCCGAAGATTCCAGTGTCACCCGGCGACCTGCTCCATCACCTTGGCTAGACTGGGGGCTTCACCTCTTCGGAGTGCCGAGCTCTTCGCTCGGCCACATCGGGCTTGGGGGCTGAGACCTCGTCCCGCACCAAGCTCGGACCGCATCATCAATGTCGAACACATTAACCATCTAAATCGCTTTCATGCTCAAAAACTCCCATTTTTAAATTTTGTTCGATTCGACCAAGCATTATACTTTTGTGGCAAAAAGTTGCTTGTGAAAAACTTCCTTGTCAAAACTTTGTTTGTGACACACAAATTCAAATACCCCGTTTACTTGGGGGCTTCCTTTATGAAGCCTTTCCTATTGCATATGATTATACTTGTATGGCTTCGTTCCTTGTTCATGTATTACGCCACAATATGCACCATGTTGACTTAAGTGTTCCGCAAGCTGGGTTGCCTTGCTCCTGTGTTTACCCCTACGTTCCCGATTTTTTGGGTAGGGAGTAAAGGGAGCACCTCTGTGATTGTCATGATTGGGTCATCCGAGCTCGGACCTCAGACTAGGTGAAGCCGAAAGCTAGCGCTCTTATTGTTTTCAATTATGGTCGACACACAACGGAACTCATCAGTACAAAAAAATCTATTGCACAAGTCTCATAGTAACAATGAGCAACCGAAGAAAGGTATCGCTAGGGGTACAATTTTCTTCGAAGATGCTTCTTACACTTCGTCAGTAATATAGCATAAGTTCCCTGAGCGCGCTTTGTCTGTTACAGCCTTATGGCCTAATTGCCTGGTTATCGGAAACACCGTCGATATTCCCGACAGGTGGAGTACATAACACTTTTCGGCCCTTGACCGAAGAGGGAGAAGCCGACGGTCGGTTAAGACGTGTTTAAAGTTCGGGTGAACATAGATATGATATTAGTACTTCGGTACATACAACCATTATACATAAAATTCTTTTACCCAAGTCACTTGGGGGCTTTCAAATTTACATGAGCCATTTTATAATAAGTGTTTTCTTCTTAGTCGTTGCAAAGTCTTTTTCTATCACCCACTTTTTTGACGCAAGTGTGTGATCAATAGCTGAGGAGCCTAATTTCTCTCTCAAAGCCGCCAGAGTTTAGTTATCTAAACTGACCTAACGAGTACTCCGCCTTCGGGATAGGAGGTTGAAGTCGTAGGCTGACCCGCTTGAAGTCTTGAGATAGGATGTGTCATGTTAAATCACGACAGAAGCACAATTTTTTTTCTCTAAGACCAATTTTCGATTTGGCACCGAACATTTGATCTAGTTCGGACGACCAATTTTTACTGAAGTTTTTGGTTTTTCAAGACTATGGCACTTTTAAACAATTTGTGTGTTTCCAGCATAAGTCTCGCAGTGCAACGCCGGACACCTTTAGAGATTCGGCAAAAACATTCTTGGATATTGCTATATATGCATTAGTTTCAAATTGTGTCTTCGGTCAATAGTTGGGTTGCCCGGATCCTGTGCTTGCCGCCTACGTTCCGCTTTGTTCGGCTAGGTGCGCAAAGGGAGAACCACTCTGCGATTGTGCTTCCAGCTAGCATGGTTAAGCGCCTCAGTGGAGAAAGCCGAAAACTGACTATCACAATAAGCGTAAACTGGTCAGCGATCCAATGACTGTGTTAAACTATAAAGATCGATAGAGGTCACCCCGTGTTAAATGACGGTTCGTTCATAACATTGGCCGAAGTGTTAACGGCTTGACCTTGGCTGTCGCCGAACACTAATTGGGGGCTAGTAGCTGGGCTCCCAACTTTAAACTCCTATGACTAAGTGAAAGTTATAAAGCCCGCATATCCTATTGCCTCATTTCTGCTAACATAGCCGCCTTCGGGCACCGAGACGTCGGCTAAGGGTTGTCTGGTTATTGCAGAAACACCCTGTGTAGTATCTACAAAGGGGTAGAAACCGACGATGGGCCACTTTCAATTGATAAACAGTCGCAATGGAGTTAAAATAAACATATATGATCGGTGTTTGTATTTAATACACGAGGGCTGCCTTCCGTAATCATCATTATAAAGCCATAAATACGCATCAATTTGACTTAAGATTTTGGCCAAGCTGGGTTGCCTGGCTCCTGTGGTTTCCCCTACGTTCCCGATTGTTCGGCTAGGCGGTAAAGGGAGCACCTCTATGATTGTTAATGCCGGGCCATCTGAGTTAGTACCTCAGACTGGGTGAAGCCGAAAGCTAGTGATCTTAAAGGATATAATTGGTCGGCAATGATGGAAGTGAAAATTTAGGTTCGCTAAGGACCACATAGTTCGAGAACTTTCCCCAAACTAAATCCTCAATATTCTCATTGATCGAAGGTGAGGTTTGATGATCATGCTTAGCATGACAACCCAAAGAAAGGAACCGATAGCGGGACTATTTTCTTTGGAAGACATTTTTTGTGTTAAAACAATAATATAACATATCTCTCTGCGTACCTTTGTTTATAAAACCGTATGGCCGGATTGCCTTGTTTTTCGTAAATCTTTGCCCTCATAAAGGCTTTATAAAGTATAACAAACACTCCTCAGCTACTGGCCGGGGAGATGGAAGCCGATGGTCGGTCATCAAAGTTTTGTACAATGCGGATCCGAGCATTAATGATGTAGAGTACTTGGATACATAGTATCATTACACATACTTTGTGATTTTACTCTAGACATCGATCCTTAATTCGGCTACCCATGCCCACATTAAGGCTCGGTGGCTACTGATATTCGTGCTTATCATTTACAAATCTTAAAGGGGTGCATCGATCCCCTGATCTGGTGTTGCTACCCGACTAGTGGCTCGGGGACTACTGCATTGACAATCCAATGCAGAAAATTTAAAGTGCAATATAGTTTTTGAGGAGATTATGATCCTCAGGTTGGTCGACCGCACCCAACCTGAGTCTCGAGGACTTTGCACACCGCTTTTTGTGTCCCGAAGTATTCTGCCAAGCTAGGAGTTGATCCTCACACCGATTTTGTGAATCAACCCGAGTCTCAGGGGCTAATGGGATCAATGGTCTTGTGTCATCCTTCAGGTGCATCTCGGGTTTTAGACTGATACACACCTTGAGGGCTACAGGCTACATATCTCGTCAATAAGTAAATTGCATCAATCGGAAATAAAATCCGCAAACAATCAGCCCAAGTCCAAGGTGGTGCGTCATCTTGGAAGCAGTCCGGCATAAAGCTCGGATGCAAGCGGCTGGCTCTATAGAGGGCATTTCCGGCACTAAGCTCGACTAACCCCCTTCAAACTCCTACAACTTTTTTGAACCAAGGTGAGCTATGACACCTCGGATACAGTCCGGCATTGGAGCTTGGACATAGTCCGGCGTTTGAGCTCAGATACAGTCCGGCGTTGGAGCTTGGAGATAGTCCGGCGTTGGAGCTCGGATGCAGTCCGGCATAGGAGCTGGATGTAACAAGACTCTTCGATTACATTCCGATGTTGAAGCTCGGAAGCGGTCCGGCGTTGGTGCTCGGCTGTGAAAGATACCTCGAATGCAGTCCGGCGTTGGAGCTCGGATGCACACTACAAAAAAAATACACTTCCGTGATGATACGTGTTTGTCACAATAGGTCGCGTTTTTTGTCATGCATGTACATCGATGACAAATTTATGACAGAATCAAGATAGTCATACCTGTGCTGTCGTAGAAGTGTTCCATGACATTACCAAAATTATCATCACGGAAGTGTCCACTTCCATGACGATAAATCGCGCGTCACAGAAGTGCTTTCGTCAAGGGTGCCGACACATGGCATCCACCATAATGGAACGCCGTTAAGCTATCGGGTCGGGTTTTGGATCCAATAACCCATTAACAGCCTCGACCAATGGGGATTTTCCACATGTAAAATCATCATTGGCTGGAGGAAACACGTGTCGGCTCACGGTTGGGACAGATGTCATCCACTCATTGGACCGAAGTCGCCTATGATACGGCGACATGTGGCACGGTCCAATAGAGCCCATTCCTGAGAAAAGGCCGGCCCATTTGACTTCATCAAAAGATGGCGGCCCGGCCCACGGAAAGCCTGTTAATGACCTGTTCGCATATAGCCCATTTACAGCCCGTTAACCCAGGGCCCGTTATGCCCTATCCGAATTAGGCCCAGTAGCGTCATCTGGGCCGTCCAATATGATTCAGTCCGTTTTAACTTCCGGCCCATGTTTGGCCCATGACTTCTTTCGGCCCATATGAGGACCTTTGTAACTCTTGGCCCATTAACGACCCGTGGTGAAACTGGCCCATAATGAACAGTGTATCACTTTATACCCATTAACGGCCTGTTATTCCATTGGGCCGTTTCCAGCCCAAGTTATCTTTCGGCCTTCTCAGGGCCCATTGATTCTTGGGCTCATTTGCAGCATTCTGTTACATACGGCCCATTACTGTCATTTTCTGCTTGTGGGCCAAATTCAGCCCGTCGTTACAGTCGGCCCGTTCGCGGACCGTTAATACGTTGGGCCATTTTCATGTCAAAAAAACCCGTTGGGCTGTTTTCATAGAGTTATCAAATATGGTCTATTAACGGCCCGTTATGGTCCATGAATTGTACGGCCCATGATTGGCGAAATGATGATACGCCCCGTAGAAGGCCCATGGATCTACGGGCCGTATGAGGCCCATGGATCTATGGCCCGTAGAAGGCCCATGGGCCGTACAGCCCGTAGAAGGCCCATGGACCCTACGGCCCATAGAAGGCCCATGGACCCTAAGGCCCGTATAGAAGGCCAATGGATCCTACAGCCCATATAGAAGGCCAACGGATCCTACGGTCGGAAGAAGGCCCATGGATCATACGGCCTGCAGGAGGCCCATGGTTACAACAGTCCGCGTGTTGCCATAATTATTTTGGCCTAGTTACCAAAAATAGGCTATTGTGGCCACTAGAAAAACATAGAAAAAGAACTGCAGTGACTAAAAGCAAACAACTAAACAAGACAATAAGAAAATAAATAAGCAAGCAATTAACGCTAGCCTATTACCGCTATTACACATATTACATCCACTGGGCATCAAAGTTCGCCACCAGTGCAAATATAGGGAACAAAGTAGCATATTACATACACTGGCCGTCAAAATTGGCCACCAATGCAAACAAACGCGATAGCAAAACAAGAGCATAACTGAAACAACTTCAGAAGAGCTCAAGAAACGTTATCCTGGGTATCCACCATGCTGGCAATAAGCTTAGCAAGCTGATTAGCTTTGTCCTGTTTGGCGCTAAAATCCTCCAACGCTTGTTGTTGCACCAGAAAGTATGCATCTGAATGCTCCAGGGACTTCCGCAGTCCTTCCGCTTCCTGTCCCAGCACAGCTGATCGATGTCTTACAGCTTGTAGTTGAGACTCAAGAAACCGAACTGATTCAGACAGTGAGTTTGAATAGCTTGTGCAAGCGGTAGTGGCCAGTAACTCGAACACTAAACCAAGACAGGACTTTGGGGTTGTCTCGCAGTCTTCAAGATAGTCTTCCTTAGCTGTTTTATCAGCTTTGTTGGAGACTAACAAGGATGTTTCACTATCCTGAACCTTATCTGCATTACTTCCTTTACGATTGCTTAATAAGGCACTCTTCCCCAATATTCTATCAGCATTCTAAAAGAAGAAACAAGCAGACACATAACAAGTTTAGCATGTACTAGTATATGAAACTCATTTCGGTGAACCAGTTCATTAGTAAGGTGGACAGGATTAAACAACCAAGTCTTCTATTGCCAAGTACTAGTACATAATAAAAGCATCAAACAAACATATATCTATGTCCTATGGTCACTGCATTGTCTTGCCAAATCAAAATAGAGACACGGTTCAAATCATATCAGTTCAAGACAAAGCAGCATTGAAAGAATACAAAGCATGGGAAACTACATGGAACAACAAGATTTCAGATGGGTACGACGGGTCTACATGTACAACAACACTATTGGTTCTGTTGTGATGCTAGTAATGTGCATGATATGAAAGTCAACTGTATACACAATTGAAATTGAAATCAACAGAGCTATTGATAAGAGCAAACCTGTTAAAGAAACATGTGTGAACATACCTGCTGTGCCATTGGAGTTTCGATTGGATCCTTCAATTTAAAAATAAGTTTGTATGAGTAAATACAGTGATACAAGAGCAAAGCAATCATAGTTAAAAAAGGCGCGCCTAACCGAGCGCTTAAGCGCGCCTAGGCTCTAGGCGTTGGCAAAACGCATTGCGCATAACTACGCATAATCTGTACATAACTGCGCATAAGCATGCGCTTTGGTCAGTAAAGCGTAAAGCGGTGGCAAAACGCACAATTAACACCTAGCGCTTTTTTGAGCTATGATAGCAATGGAATCTTAAATTAGAACAGTTGTTCTTCAAGTTTAGGCACTTGTTCTACATGAAGAGAGTACAGCAAGACGCAAGAATATAATACTTAAAATAGAAAATGAGCTCATAGACCTTACCACATTCTTGGTTCGGGACCAGTACGGAACAAGGCGTTCCTAGTCATCATCCAGTAGATGTGTCTCAGGAGAACGTAAGGGAATTTGATGAGTTTCTTTGCCGGTGAAGTACGTTTTCTTCAGGTAATTCCGATACTACCACCAAGCATTCTTGAAGATAGCAGAGGTATTAGCACAGGTTATCTCATCTAGAGTTTCCAAATCGGTCCTTCTCTATAGAGAAAAATGGGAAAATTTGCTGTATTATAACCATCATGGAGGTAGGATGTATGGGATGAAGCAAAGAAATTGCCATGAATAACATTACTTACACATAACTCCTGGATAAACACCTGCAACTGGCATTTTCCTTCATCTTTAGTATAATATTTCCAAGATGGGAAGATACCCACATACGATTTAACAACATCAAATGCGATAGATGCTAAACTACGACTAGCTGGTTGTGCTTCCTCCACAGGAATAGGCGTACTAACTGGTGGAGTTGGGGTTCACCGTGATAGTACTAGCCCTTTGAGCACTGGAGCTGCCTTACTAACTGCTCTTGTTTGGGAGCTCTATGGTGGAGATGGTGTTGTGTCAACAGGAACTGGGTTACTATCGGCTGGGGTTGTGGTTAGATTGGGTGAAGCTGGATCTCTGTCCATCGCAGTAGGGGTACAATCTGTGAGAGTTTGGGTTATGTGTGGTAGGGCTGGTTCTTGTGCATGTACAACCGGGGTGCTATCTCCACCAATAGGTAGCACTGTTTTATTTGAAGACCGTGTTTTTATTCTGCTAGATACTGGCATCACCCGCTCCAATTCAAATGGCTGATAAACAGGAAACATAGTTGAATGTACATACATTGTATGATAGACAGATGCAATAGATAGTGTGGAAAAAAGAGGACATGAAATAGTTAACATGTATATTGTTTAACTAATACGGATAGCATGACATAATTTCACATATATGATGTCTATCTAAACTGGATAGCATAGCATAACATAATTCAAAGATATGATGAATAACTAAACAGGATCGCATGACATAATTCACCTACATGTTATCTAAGTAATCAGGATCGCATCATTTAATTCACATATGTGATTTATATGCTAAACAGACGGCATTCGATATGATGTCTGAACTAAGAACATGGTGTTGAATATTGTGTATATGATGTCTAAACTATGCAATGCAAGACACTGTATGCATGATATGAGCAGTATAACCGTGCCAAGTTAGAGCATACACCTCAGTGGGGGAATAGGACTGGTCATCTATCTCTGAATCCATCTCTGAGGAGCTATCGGGACCCAACAAGAGATCTGCTTCAACAGGTATCAGTGTCTGCTCTAAAGGCCTTGTTTTCACTCCAGATTTTTCCATCTCCCACCCAAATGGCTGATTCACAGGAAGAGTAGTTTGATGTACAAACATTGTCGACAAATGGAAATGTAATGAAGAAAAGGATGGGCAAGATATCATTCAAATATATGATGCCTGGTTAAACAGGATGGCATTGCACATTTCACATATATTATGGCTGGCTAAAAGACATGAGACTGCATAATTCCCATATATGATATAGAAACTAAACAGGTGGCATTATAGAACATGTCTAAACTAAGCAGAAGACATATATGATGTCAAAAGTAGGCACTGCAAGGCAACATATGCATGATATGACTAACATCATCATGCTAAGGTAGAGCAAACACCTTGGGGGGTAAATAGGAGTGGTCAGCGGCGTCTGAATCCGCCTCAGAACAGATATCTTCCTCTGGATTACAATCTGGAGAGGGGTGGGGAGGGTTTGCCATTGAACCCACCATGGAGCGATGTCTGCATGACATTGTATTGCCGCGCAAAACTCTGCTCTTTTTCTCTACATGTTCAGCATGACTATGTACAATATCTGACATGCATACGAAATAAATATGGTGAGATTATGTGAGGAGAGCATGTAGAAATTTAGAGTGATGGTAACAACCAGTGGATCGACGTTTTTCCGTTGAACCAAAATAGCCCTAATGGATCGACGTGAATGTATAGTAATAAGTGATGCAACAAGTGTACAACCTCTTTGCCGTAGCCGTATTGACCTCAGCATCATTGGGTTGGTCGCTGAAGCAGTTGAGGCAGAGGTGGCTGTCAGAGGTGTGGAGGAAGATCTGAGGAATCTGTAGACGGTGTCCAGGGCACTGCTCTGTTGTGATGGATCGTTCTGTCGTTGGAGCAGCTCCGGTGAGCCGTAAGACGTAGAGGCTGAAGCAGCACAAGACAGACACCGTCAATCTCAAGTGGGATTCTAATAGCATCTCCAATAGATGATGTAAAATGGATGTAAAATTAACATCACCAAAAACGACCTGACTACAATAGATGAGGTAAAAATTGTTGACTCTGAACTTAACTGTCGAAACTAAAATTTACTGTGGAATCTGAATACTACTATCGAAACTGAATGCAATGATAGCAGAGAGGCACTTGACATGTAGTTTAGGGAGGGCCTGCAGTTCATCTTCAATCTGCACCCCCCTGAGCCGTCAGCCACCACCGACTGAACCGCCGGCCCCAGCGCCACCTCGCCGCCCCGAAACAACTCACCACCGCCGCCCCGGCCAGCCCTCTAGGCCCCCAGCCCCCCACCCTGAAACCTAAGATACATAGTGGTGTACCTCTCCGGCGAACCCCCGTCCCCGCTGCGGGTGGTTCTTCCTTAACTCCGGCGAGCCCCCCCCCCAACCCCTAAAAATCGACTGACCCAAAAGTCGATTCAGTCGACTGAAGTGTGGCTTAATCAGAGCAGAGCAGCAGCACGAGCGAGGGGGAGAGCAGCAGCAGCAGCAGCTGGGCGAGCGAGAGCCGGAGCAGCAGGAGCAACGCGAGCGAGCGAGCGAGCGAGAGCCAGAGCAGCAGTAGCAGATCCGGCTGGTATGGACGCCTCCACCGGAGGGGCCTCGCACTGGGGGAGAGCCGCCATGGAGATGTCGCCCGCGGCGCCGGCTTCAAGGTAGCCGCTCCATGGGGGTGCGGGATGGAGCACCGTCAGCGCCGGGAGGTCAAGTTAAGGAGAAGGTGTGATGCTATGAGTGTACAACCTCTTTGGTGGCGCCGAGTAGCCCTCGGCTTCGTTCGAGGAGTCGGTGAGGATGCTGCGGTAGACGAGGCGATCGTCGGAGCAGCTCCTTGGAGGTGGAGGACGGGGCAGCTGAACCGGCGGGGCGGCGAGATGGACGACGGATCCTCATCCAGGGAGGTGGACGAGGGACGTCGAGCTGTTGCGGTGGACGATGTCGTCGGGGAAGAGGCTCCGGCTGGGCAGCGGTGACGTGGCGGACGGAGGAGGGTGGGGTTTCACGGCTGGAGCCGAGAGGTTATGGCGGCCTGGGATTTCGAATGGCGAAAACGGGGGCGATGGCTTAGGGACGCGCTTGTCCAAAATGTAGGGTGTGTTACAAAAGTACCCCCCACCTATTTGAACTAGCGGCCCTTACGGCTCAGGGTTAGAAGTGGGATTTCATGTGTCGGGATTTGGCAGCTGGAGGGAGCTTTCGCGCGTGTTGTAATTTTGGGATAGCAAGGCGCGGGTTGTGAAGGCGCCAGTTTTGGGAGCACGATATCTGTATTTTCGGGATATAACAAGACGTGGGTTGAATTTTAGGGACAAGCCTAATGTGTAGTCATATTGTACTTGTACATACCAAATCAATTCGCACTTCCCTCAACCAAAAAGAAAACGAAAAAAATAAAACTATTCACACCACACAAAGAGAGAGTCTTGCCCCGTTTTACTATACAAATGCTATTCAAAGCTACTCCCTCCTTCCATCTATATAGGGCCTAATGCATTTTTCGATGCTAACTTTGACCAAATATTAGAGCAATGATATATGACATGCAACTTACACAAAGCACACCGTTAAATTCATCTGTGAAAGGTTCTTTCAATGATATAATTTTCACATTGTGGATGTCATGTACTATTAATCTTGTCAATAGTCAAAGGCGGTCTTAAAAATCTCATTACACCCTATATAGATGGAAGGAGGGAGTATGAATCCATGTTATGTCCGATTAAATTTTTCCGCTTGCTGTTTAATGCATGTAACCTACTCATACCAACATTTTAGTGCATTCCAAATGTCTATACTACCGCTGCAATTCAAACTAAATTTGAATTCGTTTCTCTATTTCAATAAGAATCTACAATCATGATTGTTGCCAACTTCAACCATCATAGTTTCCTTGCTATCCGCCATATATAAATCGGACGGCCTATAATGCAGGATGGCAGGCACACCATCATCAACAACTCCCTTTTTTATAAGAGTAGAGATAAAATATATTAAATGTAGTATAACATGTTCATAAACACACCATGTGTATCACCGTTATATATATTCACACATGCGTCGGTTTAAAACACTATGATAAATTCTTCAAATATCCGAATTCGCTTTTTATAATGAAGTATATATGATCTCTATTCGTCTTTTACACCCACACAACCCTCTTATCTTTGTAGCTAGCGCTAACTTTCTCTTGTGCATGCACACACCCGCATCCCTCTCACCCTCCCTCAGCATTCTCTAGCTCCATCGCGCAAATTCATCTTTTCACTTTAGGTTGTTCACCCATAGTGTGTGTAGGCCCCCCAGCTCCTTCTTTATGTTACACATCGATTGATATACCTCTCTAGCCAGGTGTGCCTAGCACAAACACAAGCTTCCCCTCTTCTCTTGTCACTGTCCATGCCTCACTCCCACCACTCTTTTCATCATTCTCGTACTGCACACTCCTCCCCCCTCGATATAGTATGCCTCTCGTACCACCTCCTACATGCATCCCTCTCTCTCTCTCTATCCTTCTCCTCGTGCCTCATTTGCTTCGAACACACACATGCATGTATACCGATCGATCTCCCAACATATACCTAGATCAACT
>NC_041393.1:102412211-102425268 GCF_002162155.2 Triticum dicoccoides
TACCTCACAAGTTATGTCTCTCCTTTCTCTAACAAAGGGAGATTGATCTTCCTATGTAGTTACGTCTGCTTACCACAGCCACATCGTCCCCCCTCATCATTCGTGCATGCCTCCTGACCCGTCTCTCACAAGCACGTGCACAGACAACAAGTAGCCATCTCCTCTCTTATTGATATTGCGGGCGTGCCCTCCGTTTGTCTAGCAAGCCTATCCCACCATTTGTTAGAAGCAACTCCACTACCACCCCCTCCAACACTCTAGCTCTGTCTCTCTCCCAACCTTATTCCTCTCCTGCACATATGCATGGATGTCGATCGATCTCCCTTAATACATGAGGCAGATCGATCTCCTTAATACATGAGGTAGGCCTCTCTCCTCCTCCACACGTATACCAGCCATTGTACCTCTCTAGTTAACTGGGCCTCCCTCTTCCCCCACCACACACCGATAGTCGAGCGCTGTAGGTAGGTATCCATGCCACAGAGACAAACTGCACATGTCCCCTCTCACGTTCCAGTAGGCCAGCCACTCTATATCTTTGACGTGGGCACACACAAATTCAATGGCACTCTTTATCGATCGCGCGTGCACACACACACATCATCCCTCTCTTCGATTCTATGGACACCTCAAGCCGATGATACCTCCACTCTCTTCTCGTGGATCGCCCCCTCTATATATATGTTATATCCAGGACTCTATTTCACACACATTGCATATGTTACATTTTTTTATTGACCCACCCCCCCAAAAAAAACTCTCAAGAACCCACACACCATATCTCTCTAGGTTTGTATCTCTCTCACACAACCCCACGTAGGTGGTGTACGTATACAAGAAGAGAATAGGTGCACCATGCACGTACTCACGCTTCGTGCCCAGCCACACCCGCGCGGGTACACGATGGAGCTCATTTCTTTACGAAATGGTAGCCCACGTGCTAATTTGAACGCCCGTAGCGGTTGTTTACCTAGGGAGGTCATGTACCACGCGTGCATGAAACAAAGTTCGACTTGACGCGTTGCCGCGTTATTTTTAAATAATGTTATAGCGCTCAATGGCACGTACACAGAATATAAAACGATTTTTATGGAGAAAAAGGTAGTCCGCTCACTATATACAATGGAGCCTTGCGTGCCTGGTTTGTTGCTCTTCAGAGTATCTCACACAAGGCTGCGGTGGCCTCTCTCTCTCTCTCACCGTTGGTCACTGATCCGGCCGCATCCCTTCTGTCGGGGGAAAGGGAGTGCGGTGGCCTCTCTCTCTCTCACCGTTGGTCACTGATCCGGCCGCATCCCGTCCGCCGGGGGAAAGGGAGGAAGTGCACCGTTTCTCCGTTCGATGGCGGCGAGGCAGCACGTCTTGATCTGCGGTACACGCCGTTCTCTCTAACCAAGCTCCGGCGCGGTAGGGCCTACGCCACCTGCTCGCAGATTCCGCCCGCCGCCGCTCACCTAGTTACATCCCGACGACATCCAAGTATCCCCTCCGGCCTTGCTCCACTACCCGTCTTCCCACGTCGCTGCATGTGGATCTTCCATAGTTCTTTGCCCAAAACGTAGCTCGTCCGACGTACTTTCCATATTGCATTCTCGTCCTCACACCGTTTTAGACAAACACAACCGTGTTGTTATCTTCCCTTAGGGCAAGAAATATGCTTCTTTTTTGTCGTCGCATGTGTCATCAACAGTTATTAGCCAGTAATTGTTTCCTTTCTACCTCTTTTTTGCAAACAGGGCTATCCATTTCACCTCGTTGCTATTGCGACCTTTTGGTGAACTGCACAAATCACTTTTTTCTTAAGAGTGTTTTGTGCAGTTGTACTAAAATGTCACACGGGCAACGTCTCTACATTTCAGTGCGACCGCACAAAGGGAGATTGGTTTTGCTCTATCCTCCGCATCCAACTCCGAGCCTAATCTTCTCCAACTAGTTAGTCTTAAGAGAGACCGCAAAGGTGACCGGCTTCTATTTGTGTGTTTATTGTTTCATCAGCAGTCCTCTATTATCGTAATCACACTTAATATCTTTGGAACAGGGACGCTCAGCTCTATTTTAGTGGAACTGCACAAAATGATCAGAATGTTGCATGCTCAGACAGCTACTTTTTTCCCAACATGCCTTGTTGATTTAGACAGAGCTGGGGGGACGTTGCTGCCAATGAAAGCATCGATCAATTTTAATTTAACACCTTCTCACAACTCTGTCTTCAGTTGTGATGTAATTATTAGCTCCAATCTACTAATAATTGACATGCATTAGCAAGGAAGTTAGTTTTTTATTGTTTCCGAAAGAGCATCGATGGCAAGACACGCGAAACAAAAGCTGAAAGCTCACACCATTGTACAATTTCATGTCGCTGGAAAATTATTTGTATAGTACGTCAATTATGTAAACAAATGATGGAAGCTTGATAGCATTGCCAGAAGCCTCTTCATCATCCGGGTCCATGTGCCATGCACAAAATTATACTCCTTCGTTCCTAAATATTTGTCTTTTTACAAATTTCAAACGGGCATATTTTAGAGTGTAGATTCACTCATTTTGCTTCGTATGTGTACTCCCTCCGTTCCTAAATATTCTATTCGTCTTTCTAGAGATTTCAACAAGTGACTACATACGGAGCAAAATGAGTGAATCTACACTCTAAAATATGTATATATACATCCGTATGTGCCAGTCCATTTGAAATCTCTAAAAGGACAAATATTTGAGTAGTCACTCGTTGAAATCTCTAGAAAGACAAATACTCCGGAGTATATTTAAGAACCGAGGGGGTAGTGCACAACCACATGGGAGACTCAGCCCGGTTGTTGCGCCGCATTAATAGTGAGTAATGAGAAGTCAAATCATAAGCCCCACCTTTCCCACTGTAAGTTGCTCTGAAGAAGCAACCATCAATACACTCTTGTTTGAATCCGCTCATACTACTCCATCCATCACTGTTTACACAGCGCGCTTCAGAAAAAAGAAAAAAATCTGTGGGACCAAGGCGACTAGCGATCGGCCTGAAAAATAGCATTGGTAGTTATAGCACAACGTCTATTACTAGAGGGAATAATGCGTACACACATGCATGCAGTGCTTCCACCCCGGGTACACACATGCATGCACTTACTCCACTCCGTAGAAGTACAGAGTACATGGAGAGAAAATTGTGGACTTGATTGCGGTTACCACGCCCTAATTAATTGAGCATTAAACCAAACGCATCTAAAGTCTCTCTGGTGGTGGAAATGCATTGAGAGAAATGCATCATAATGAAGCGCGCCCTGTAAACTGTGACGGAGGGAGGAGTAGTATGAAGGTGCAAAACCAAGTACGTGTATGGCCAGTCGGTCAATGCACCTCCTCTTGGCATATCACTGACATGTGGGACAGGAGTGTGAGCAAACCGATCTCAATTGACGGCAAAGAGCCAACCCGCTGTTCCTTGAGAGAGACGAGGAGCGAGAACACACAGACGGGCTCGCACGGAGGCCAAGATATATTCGAGCATGGTTGGTTGATCGATATCATTCATTACATGTTGGGCTGCCGTTTTCTGCCCTTCTCCGGAATAAACGTGTACTTTATCAGAGATAAAAAATAAGAGTACAGACGCTCCACCATGCGGTTCTAGTAGTACTACTACTCGTACTACTGCGCTTGGCTCTTCGCCTCTTCGTGAAGTCGAACAATGATGGTACTCCGCATGTTGGGTACTATAGTGTATGCCTCTAACAATCTGACACCGAATGGACTGATGCATGTCCACCGAGGGTAGGTTGCATTAGTCAAAAGGCGTAAGAGCAAGGTTAATAATATAGCCAGCTGCTGGCTATATGATGTTGCCATGTCACATATAATCAAGCTTATGGCCAACAAGTACAATAGCTAGATATAAATATGTACTACTTTGTTGATACATGGCCCACCCCACTCTCTCACAAAGTACCTAGGAGCACGTGCTATAGCCGGCTGTTAACTAGTAGCTTGCTTCTCTTCTCTCTCCTCTTCTCTCTCTTCCAAGTAAGCAAGAATATAATATTTAATGTCTTACAGCCCACCTACATCACCTTATTGTACTTGCTCTAAGCGAGCTTCACCTTGTCCTGCAAGCTTCTCCTCATTCTGCGAGTTGACGAGACACACCAAAAAGTAGTGCTAGTCCATACTCCCTCCTTTCCAGTTAATATGGCTTAATCTTTTTCGCGAGTAAATGAGAGAGCTTTATTCATACATAAGCATTCTTAGGATGATCAGCCAAGACACTGGTCACTAGGAAGCGAGGTACCTCGCAAAAAAAGAAGTAGGAAGCGAGGTGTTTCATCAAGCCAGCTCTCGGCCACATTGAAAGTGCAGCAAGCACGGTTCGCACGAAGATGCGCCGCAAGGTTTGCTGACCTGTTTACATGTTGAATAACAAAAAAAAGAGGAAATATTACCGAGCGCTACTATTTGTAATAGGATATGAGCCCGAATTAAGCGAGAATTGTGGCGAGTGTTCCATGCAATCAACTTCCATTATCACATGCGAGGACCCTCGAAGAGAACCAAATGTGTTGAAGATTGCTTTATCACATTTTAAAATTATAATAAGAGTGCAGACGCTCCTCCATCCGGTTCTAGTACTAGTATAGTACGTACCTTTATAGACTATAGTAGTAGTACTAGTACTAGTAAACTTTGAGCTCGGCTGTTCACCTATTCGGGAAGTTGAACAATAGTAGCACTAGTAGTATAGTGTATGCTTCTGGCAATCTGACACCAAATTAACTGTTGCACGTCCACTGCCTGAGCGAGGGAGAGCTTGCATTAGTCAAAAGTTTCTCCTTGTCCTGCGAGCCACCGCACGCAAGCTTTCCCATCCTGCAACCTTCTCCTCATTCGGCAAGTTGACAGGACACATCAAAGTAATGCTAGTCCATACTGCCTCCTCTCCGGTTAATATGGCTTAATTTCAAATGAGATAAATACACTGTCTGTCACTGTATATTTGTAAAAATATAGTCAGTGGACTTCATAATACGCTCATTGCGCTCAATATATATATATTTTCCGGTGTTTATACGGTCACTAGCTCACCCTGAGTGGGTATGTGTGTGCATGCACGTGTAGGTTGAGCACTTAGCGTGACCGTGTGTGTTCCGTCGTGTGCTCGGACATGCATGCATTAGGGCGTCGCGCATGTTTTTGCGGCCATGTGTACGTGTGACTGTTGCATACACGTAGGGGGAGTACGTGTAGGGGCCACTAAGGAGCAGTCAAATCACACAGTAAGTTAGTCAGAAGAAGCAACCATCATTTCACTCTTAAATGACATGTGCGCAATATAAAATGGTTGATATGGAGAGAAAAAGAAAACCACTATATATACACTAGCAGGAGCCTAAGCTACAAGCCTTGCTAAGGTTGCTCTCTTCACAAGCATAGAATGACGGGCCTGATCCCGTAGCTGAGGGAAGGGAACAATGTTCTACGTAGACGCGGTCGACATTGGCGAGGGAGAAAACCCACAGTCGGTATGTCCCAATCGGGGGTCACTGCGGTATGGGCCGATGCCGCGTCCCAACCGCCTTTCTAGCTACAGCCCGACGTCCCAGGTAGTCCATCTTCCTTCTGGAGCCGGCTTGCTCCACTGCCGTAGCTCCATCTCCATGTCGATCTTTCTCTACTTCTACTGGCTTCTACTTGTGATGAGTTTATGTCTCATGAACTAGTGCCAGTACTATTTTTCTAATCACAGGATGCTCAGGTCAATTTTAGTGGAACTGCACAAAAGCATCGTATGATCTGAGGGTGCCAGCCGTCTTTCCTTCGACAGGTTCTACCTGGCCAGGGAATTAAATCATGTTTAGGGTTTAGAGTTTAAGTCGTAGTGACCCCATCAGTAGTTTTTCTTTTGTACACGCTCTCACAACTTTTTTCTTTAGTTGTGAAGTAAATATTGGCTATGATCTGTGAATCATTGAGATGCATCAGCATGCGTGTTAGTTTTCCTTTGTATTTGATGGAATGTTGTAACAGGGCAACCTTGGAATAGGAATGAAAATGGAGTGGAAAGTTTCCGTTTTTTTGGAGAAAAAATGGAAACAGAGAGAAACCAATGTTTCGTTTCGTTGGATCGCGCCAGCAAAACCAGCGTTTCAATCACGTCTATCGTGTTCGTGTCTCACCCTCCTCCATGGCTCGACCCCACACGGTCGCTCGGCATGCCACTGACCGCAAACCGAGTATACGATAACTTTCCCGCCTTCTTGTCGATGGATCACGCCATGGAGTACTAGCACTACTGGAAGAGATTGACGAGTTGGGGGAGGACAGCTAGCTGTAGCACGGACTCCCAAGAACTTTTTACATGCATGTTGTAGCCGGCTATTGCGACCTTTGAACGCGGAGCAGCCGCGTGCACCCGGAAGCGGCGCGCGTAACGCTCTCTCGACCGGCGCACCGCTTCAATGCCGGCGCCAATGAGAGGTCGCGTTCGCTCTGGCCGGGCATGAATGTGGCACTGACCGTTTCGGGCGGGAAGCACGCGCGGGTGATGAAGAGGGTTCGGGTTGGTCAGGACCGGCCATGGCAGCGGTCCGGACATGCGCAAACAAGAGATGTTGTACGTTAATATTGCTGCTTATATATTTAACAACATAAATAATGTGCCAGTTGAACAAATATGATTTGAGATGGAGACGGAAATGGAATTTTATGTAAACACGGATATGCATGTCTATGTCTATGTGTGTGCGCGCGACGACTCTCGCGACCTGGAAGCGGGGGCGTGTTTTTGATCGAGTTTTCTTTCTTGGTACATTAGAAAATTAGTTTGTCTAATTCACGTCTAGATGTTATTTAAGGATGTCACATCTAAGCTCCCACAAGTATATAATGTAGCAACAAGAAACAAAAAAACTAGGACAAAAAAATAGACCACAAACAGAGTGGACATCAACTTAGATGTGACATAACTATGTCACATCTAGATGTGTCCTAGACACACCCTTAAAAAATTGTCCGGCAGTTTTCGTTTCTTTTTTTCGGGAACGCGCGTATTCTATTTAAAACCACTGCTATGGAGAGATTTTTACTCCATTATAGCCTCTTGTTTGATAGAGTTTCTCGCGTCTCGCTCTCTCACCCTCTCCATATCAAAACAAGATGACCGTGTCCACTCTATCTCTCTCCTCACCGGTGGTCACAGATCCGGCCGAATCCCGTCCGCTGCGGGAGGTGAGGAGGTGCAGCATTGATGTTGTCGCCGTCGGTGATGGAGGAAGCCGATGCGCACCGTCCTCTCGGAGCCGGCGCTGGCGTGGACGAAGATCCTCCGTGCCCTCTGTTGTTCCGCCTCACTGTCCTCTGCCACGTGGTTCTTCCTTCCTCGAGCTTGATTACTTAGAAGAAATAGACCACAGTGAGGATTTGTCGAACTTCATAGGTGCCTCACCCAAACTTGATGCCAAATGGATGATGCATCACCATGATGACCTATCGATGCTCATGGTTGCGTCGGCTGGTGAAGCTGATCGATTTTCAATGAAAAACAAGTTGTCTTCCATCAATGCTCTTTGCTTGTTATGCACAAAGATGATATCCTTCGTTAGTTCACCTTGGTTGCGTTGGAGACACGGTCGTCTTTCACGTTGGTGCAATTTTATCACACAATTGGCTATGAACCAAATGTTTCCTCGAAGAAGGATCGACGTTGCTACTAAGAGCATAAGTTTTGTATTGATTTCTAAGCCTTCTCACAACTTTGTCTCCAGCTCCCCTGTAATTTTATTTGTCCAGCTATTAACTTTGATTTAAAAAATGGTGTGGACTAAAAACCTCGATGGACGTAGTAGCCCTCCATTTTTATTTACTCTGCATATTAGATTTGACTAAAGTCAAACTTTGTAATACTCTCAAACCTTTCCGATAATTGAAATTAAAATTATTTATTTGTACATACTCTCACACGTTTCCGATAATTTGGCGCATGTGTGGTTGTTCACTTAAGGGAGGGTAGTGTACCACACGTGAAGAAAAGGAAGTGCGACCAGGACGCGTGGGCATGGATCGTTAGTTCATCGGAAGTAGTACTAGTTTTCTTCACTGGACATTAAATAAAGAGTTTCGTTTCGTACTTACACAATTTAAAACGATTGTTATGGAGAGAATAAGAAAACCACTCCACTATATATTAGTCGTATACACGAGAGTACTATATGGACGCAGCTTCATTGACTTAGTGCACCTGCCTTTGGGTTTATGACAGGTGGGCCCAAAATGTGGCTGGCTCACCTGTCATACAGCCAAAAGCAGATGCAGTGAAGGCACCGGAGCTCAGTCAGTACGACATTAGTATATATATAAGTGGGAGCCTCAGCACTTGTTCGCTAGGGTTTGCACTCTCCACATGCTCGCCACACTACATATATGTTACATGCTGGAGGCTCAGCGTTCATTTGCTAGGGTTTGCTATATTCACAGTCTCTCACCCTCTCTTCACAAAATCTAAACAAGACTGCGTTGGCCTCTTGTCTAACTCTCCCCCCTCCCCTCACAGCTGGTGAAGGAGGCATCCGTATCCCGTTGCACCGGGAAGGGGAGGAGGTGCAGCGTTCACTCTATCGCCTTCGGCGAGGGAGGCAATCCACTGCCGGCTGCGCTGTTCTCTTTCACCCAGTGCCTGTGCGGGAGGGCCACCGACCCCTTCTTCCTCGCTGCCGTACGTAGTGCGGGCAGATCCGGCCTCCCGCCGCATGCCTTGCCACATCCCGACGACCCTAAGGTATAAGTTTCTTTGAAACCGTCGTTGCTCTAGCTGCATGTGGATCTTTTTCGATCTATAGTCGAATCTAGGTCTTGGTTCAAAGAGGAAAGAAGGGTGCGGTGGGGTGGAGCATGAATCTAGGACAGTAGGACCTTGAGAAGAGGTGTCTAGAGGGGGGTGATTAGACACTAAGTATCAAAGTTGCAGTTTTTAACTTCTTTAAGTTTAAGTGGAGTTTAGGCACAAGTTTAAAATTCACAATACATAACAAGCAAGCATGCAAAGAGTATATGAGCAGCGGAAAGTAAAGCATGCAACTTGCAAGAATGTAAAGGGAAGGGTTTTGGAGGATTCAAATGCAATTGGAGACACGGATGTTTTTGTCGTGGTTCCGATAGGTGGTGCTATCGTACATCCACGTTGATGGAGACTTCAACCCACGAAGGGTAATGGTTGCACGAGTCCACGGAGGGATCCACCCATGAAGGGTCCATGAAGAAGCAACCTTGTCTATCCCACCATGGCCGTCGCCCACGAAGGACTTGCCTCACTAGCGGTAGATCTTCACGAAGTAGGCGATCTCCTTGCCCTTACAAACTCCTTGGTTCAACTCCACAATCTTGTCGGAGGCTCCCAAGTGACACCAAGCCAATCTAGGAGACACCACTCTCCAAGAAGTAACAAATGGTGCGTTGATGATGAACTCCTTGCTCTTGTGCTTCAAATGATAGTATCCCCAACACTCAACTTTCTCTCATAGGATTTGGATCTGGTGGAATGAAGATTTGAGTGGAAAGCAACTTGGGGAAGGCTAGAGATCAAGATTCATATGGTAGGAATGGAATATCTTGGCCTCAACACATGAGTAGGTAGTTCTCTCTCAGAAATAGGATGCTGGAAGTGTAGATTCATTCTGATGGCTCTCTCCACGAATGAAGAGGAGGTGGAGGGGTATATATAGCCTCCACACAAAATCTAACCGTTACACACAACTTACCAAACTCGGTGGGACCGAATTGAGAAACTCGGTCGGACCGATTCAGCAAATCTAGTGACCGTTAGGATTTTCGGTAGGACCGAATTGCAACTCAATGGGACCGATATGGTTAGGGTTAGGGCATAACGTAATCTCGGTGAGACAGATTACACAAACTCGGTGAGACCGATTTTGGTAATCAGCTAACCAAAGAGTTGGCCAGGCAAACTCGGTGGGACCGATTACTCAAACTCGGTGGGACCGATTTTGGTAATAAGTTAACCAGAGAGTTTGCATTGTAGTCTCGGTAGTACCGATTGCTCAAAGTCGGTGAGACTAATTTTGGTAATGGACATACACAGAGAGATTACAATACCATCTCGGGGAGATCGAGATCCCTATCGGTGAGACCGATTTGCCTAGGGTTTGTGGTAGTGGCTATGTCATCTGAACTCGGTAGCGCCGGATAGAAAGAATTGGTGGGGCCGAGTTTGACTTTAGGTTTAGGACATATGTGTGGAAGTGAGAAAGTAGTTGAGGGTTTTGGAGCATATCACTAAGCACTATGGAGCAAGAAACTCATTAAGCAACACCTAATCCCTTCTTGATAGTACTGGCTTTTCCTATAGACTCAATGTGATCCTGGATCACTAAAATGTTAAATGAAGAGTCTTGAGCTTGAATCTTGAGCCAATCCTTTGTCCTTAGCATCTTGAAGGAGTTCCCACATCCTTTAGTCCATGCCACTCCATTGTTGACCTTATCTGAAACATACTAGATAAAAGTGTTAGTCCAACAAGAGATATGTTGACATTAATTACCAAAACCACCTAGGGAGCACTTGTGCTTTCAATCTCCCCCTTTTTGGTAATTGATGACAACATATATCAAAGCTTTAGATTAAAATATAAAGAATAGTAAGTAAAGCTTTGGAAAGACATGTAACAAGCATAAGCTCCCCCTACATGTATGCAATCATGTGAATATGGAATATAGAAGCATGTGAGAGCATAACCATGATAGAGTAGGCAATGTGTTACATGTATCTTGGCCATATGCATCAGAGCAAAGAATATTAAAGAAAATACCTTCATGCCCTTGAGTCCTTCTTGCAAATAGTATGTGCATCAGCAAGAATCCCTCATACACATGATTGTGATGCATATACTTACCTTGTAGTCTTGAGTTGGCTTAGGATGGAATGAACCTGTGTAAACAAGGTTAGATAACACAGGTACATCTACTAGCCAGAGCAAACAGAAGAAACCACAAGAATACCAAGACTGGGATGACATGTAAAGAGTGAGTACTAAGTACCACATTGGATTAGACATGTCCCCAAGAGTAAAGATATGCAATGAATTTAAATGATTTCTTTCCCTTAGATGTCTTGCTCCCCCTGAATCTAGCATGGGATACTGGGAGAAGATAGGGAACAGAAAATCAGAGCTGAAAGATATAAATGAACAGAGCTAATGCAAATGAGCACATATGAACATGTCCTTCCCCTCAAGAAGACATGTGGCATCTCTCCTCTTGAACACCAAGCATCTGGGATCCTTGAGAAATACTTTCTACTTGAGTATTCTCTCCCCCTGGAGATCTCTTTCTCCCCTTGAGGAGGTGATACTCTCTCTCTCTCTCTGATGTGATCTCTCTAAGTGATAAGCTTTGATGTGATCTCTCTCTCCCCCTTTGACATCAATTTCCAAGAAGGGTTTGATCCTTGAGTCACAGCACAAAGCATTTATATAAATGTGATGCTTGTAGAGGTCAAGATTCATTGAGTGGAGCTGGATCAGAAGTAACACAGAATAAATGGCAAACTATTTTTCCTGTTGTGAAATCGGTGGCGCCGAGTGGTATGCTTCGGTTGTATCGAAAGGATTCGGTTTGACCGAAAACAACAAATCAGTGAAACCGAGTTCATCGCAGAGAAAACACTTGTCACCTCAGCTCACTAGACTAGTAAGATCTCACAAAGATTTGCAAGGAATTTACTGAATGATATGCAATGAATTGGATGCAGAAAATGCAGAGCAAACAGAAAGAAATCTAGATGAAGTGTTTTTTTTGAAAGGGGAACAAATATGCATGAGACAAATGCAAAAACACGGAAAAGAACACAAGAGAACTTCATCTAGAGATGGTCGGCAACAAAGTCACCTATGTTAGAGTATATTGACTTAGGAGTCAAGTGAGATCACTTGATCATAGGTCATACTCATCGTTTAAGCTCAAAATGGGGTTACCATTTTTCATTTAAGCATCTTGATGTATTCACATCTCGTCGAGTTGCTTCAGCTCATGACTCGGAGTAAAGCTTCTCTAAGATGGAATAACCTACCTTGGTTGGTGGTGTTGAACATGTAGTTGAACTTGTGTGGGTTGCTCAAGGTTGATGTAGCTCATCAAGAGTTGGGAGCACCACTTGGAATTTGAGTCCATCTACCTACATGTGTTAGTTCTTGCAAGGAAGAGCACTTGTGTATCCAAAAATGACAATCATGAGGCTCAATATAGAATTTGTCAAAGGATATGTTTGAGTGGTTCCGAGCTTCCTTGTCTTCAACCACCATAGTGTAGAGACTTGGTGATGTAGAGATTGCTCAAGATGTGAGTAGATTTGTAACATCCCAAATTTCCAATTTGGCATGTTATACATAGGTCATACATGCATATCATATTTTATTGCTTTTTCATTTGCAATCCTCGAAATCCTAAGCAACTCAAGGACCTTCGGAGAGAGTTGGGGATTTTCTAATTTTCATATTTGAAACTTTATCAAATAGTGAAGACGAGGATTTGATTTTAATTATTTTCTCTCCAGAAAATATTTCATTTTAAAATAATAAATGAGGGGAGATAATATGACTTCTCCAAAATAATTGAAATATCAGAGGAAAAATGTTAAAATCATTTTGGGATTTTATTTGAATTTATTTCGGGATTTTATTTGCTCCTAGAAAAATGTTGCATATTTTAAAATTGCCTTTTAGGGGCCAAGAAAAGTTCATCTCGTTCTAAATATTTTATTTAGACCGAGAAAACTTGTTTTGGAATTTTTAGATTTTTATTTATTTTTCTAGGAATTTTTCTTTCGGCGGAATGTTAAAAAAAAAACCTCGCGCCCGACTGAGCCGAAGGCCCAGCCAGCCGCCGCCGCCTTCCCCGCTCGCGCGCCGTGCGCAGCACGGACGCCGAGGGCGGGTCCGAGCCGGACTCCACCCCGGGCGACCCCTCGCCCAAGCCAGCCCCGCCCTGCCCCTATAAAGCCGCCGCCCCCGCCGCCACATCGCCACCACCACCGCCGCAGCCCGCGGCCGCCGCCGCACCCGCAACCC
>NC_041393.1:102425771-102448002 GCF_002162155.2 Triticum dicoccoides
GCCCCGCAGCCTGCCGCCGCCGCCGAAGCCCCGCCGGAGCCGCCGCCCCGCCGGACGAGTCGCCAGAGGTACCCGAACCCCGCCGCTGGTTTTCTTAAGTAAACCCTCGGTTTTTTTTGAAAACCCTAGATCGGTTTTTTTTGATTTATTTACTTAACGAGCGTTCGTTCGCCCGTTCGTTTTAACGAACGCGTTCTCTGTTTAGTTTCTGCTAACGAACGTCCGTCCGTTTAGCAGTTTGACGTTTTTCTTTTTATCGGATTTATTCCGCGATTATTCTGATCGCGATTTCTGACCTGTTTTTCAAACCTGTTTATCTTTTCGCTCGTTTATCGGAATCAGGCGATTCAAGCGCCTGGAGTTTCGTCTCGAAACCCTCTTTCCGAATAATCAAATCAAACAAGATTTTTCTTCTGTAAAATTTTGGCTTAGATCCAGATTAGTAAAACGAGGTTGTTTCTTTTGCCGTTTGAGTTTTGTTGCTTCGTTTGATTTGATTCTTCTTGCAAACCGGAGTTCTTAAGTTGAACTCTCCGGTCAGACTCTTTTATCTGGAGTTCTACTTGTGCATCTTTGATTGTTGCTTATGTATGTTATTGTTTGCTTGCACTAGAATTCCCGGAGTGCGAAGCGTGTTACTACGAGTCTCTAGGATACCCGGATCGTCAGCAAGGCAAGTAACACATTGATTATACTCTTTTCATACCCAATTTTTATGCATTAGTTTCAACCCTCAAACATTGCATGACTAGGATGTCTTTAACCTGTGGGTTGGGAAGTAGTTGTTGAGGTGGAACCTATTGCTCTGTTTATTATCAAACCCTTGGGAGTTACTTCTACGTTATGCTTATATTGCCATCCTATGCTCGTAGATGTGGATTGGGTTTGAGTGATATCCATGACAGATGTGAGATTGTTAATTAATGGTTTACTTAAGGTGGCAACTTTAATACACATCTGGGTGGATTGAGGCACCTGGGGTTACCAGTGATTGCCTGTTTTATTTTTGGAAATCCCGGGGTTACCGTGCGATTCTCCTATGGACCGCCACCCAGGCTCAAAGGGAACTGAGTCTATTCATGCTAGAAACTTCCGTGTGCAGCCGCAAGCTATTATGGGCTCTAGCATAGTTTGAGTAAGTTGCGTGAAGCTCTGGAAGAGGTGGATCAGCAGGTAGTGGGTTTGTAGGTTTGGTATGGTCTGCCCGGAGTAGAGAGTTAATGCTTCTGAAAGACTGTGTCTCGGTCATCCATCTCTCAAACACCATGCAGTGCGAGAATCAACGGAGGTGATTGAGTCTTGCGGGGAAAAGTGCGCAAACCTCTGCAGAGTGTACAATCTAATCATGGTTAGCCGTGTCCCCGGTTATGGACAATTCTGAGTATCTAGTACTTGAGTATTCGCATGTATCTCAACACTCTAAAATCAATTTTGCTTGGGTTGTTAAATTACTTTTAATTGGGATCATTGAGTTGGGGTGTACCTTCTCAAATGATGTTTCAACTACCATGATAGTTAAATTAAAACGGATTCCTTTGTAGTAGGGAAAAATTGGCTTTTCCCAAAAACTGTAACCATAGAGCTTTCCACCAGCCAAATATGCATGTAGTAGTAGCATTATTCTGTTATTGCTCTTCTGTGTTACATTGCCAGCATATTCCATGTGCTGACCCGTTCTCGGGCTGCAACGTATTATGTTGCAGACTTTTCAGACGAGGAGTAAGGTTCGTAGGTCGTTGCCGTGCAGCTCAGTTATGCCGTTGGAGTTGATGGACTCACTTTATCTTCCAAGCCTTCCGTTGTTATCGCATTAGATGGCCTTAAGCCATATTATTGTAATAAGTTCTCTTTTGAGACATTCGATGTAATAAGTGTGTGATTGCTACTCTGTTATAAATCCTTCGAAGTACTGTGTGGTGTCAGCATTACTGATCGAGGGATGACACCGGAGCACAGAGACTTGACCATCTGAGGTCGGGTCGCTACAAGATGGTATCGGAGCACACGCTGAGGGTAGGACACGACCACTAAGATAAACCATAGATCACACTCTCTTCTCGTTTCTGACTCCTCTTCTCTTTCCACCCTTTAGGATGAAGGAGATGAAGACCAAGTTTGCACAACCAGATGAAGACACACCTTTTGGACGCCACTTGAGGGAAGTCACTAGGTACTTGAATATTGGAATACCAAGCTTCATCGGGACGAACAACGGCACCCTACCGGAAGAAGAGCGCTGGATGATTCAAGTACGAGTTCCAGGAAGGACGTTCTCGCCAAATTCCAAACCTATAGAGTTTTCTTTCGAAGCACCCACCTAGAGCCTTGGCAAGAGTATGGCAGCTCATATTACCATGGGACGCATTGGAGAAATCTACAACAAAGAACTAGAGGATACCACCTATCAAATATGTGGACGCCGAGATGAACAATGGGAGATGATCAGCACCAGGAAGGATAGATCTGTCGCAGCCTTTATCCAGGAGCAAAACCAGCACATTCGACGTCAGGAGAACCAGATGTGCGCAGACATGAACGAGTTGAAGAAAGCGAAGACCAGGATCATCAAGCTGGAGGAAGAACTTAAGTTCACACGCAATGGATATGAGGAGGAAATCAAGACTCTATTGGAGAAGAATGATGACCTAGTCGAGAAGATCGGAATTTTCATGGGAGGACCAGTTTCAAAAGAAGACCCCATTTACCCGGACAACTACATCATCATCGACGACACAGATTCAGATTCAAGTGATGATGACTACGAAGATGAAGCTGGAGCAGACATCATGGAGTCTTCCACCGATCAAAATTTTTAGATGACCACCATATGATACTAGTATTCCCCCATGTAACTAGTAGTAGTGAGCACTTTTGCGATAGTCCTAGACCGCTTTGTATGCCCTTGCTTGATTGATTGAATGAATGCTTGTGTTTGCCTCATATACATATGGGTAGTGTTTCCCCTAGATCTTTTTCTATTCTAAATCTCTTCCATCTAAACCCATCAGATGCCTCCGAGGAGAGACCCCGAGTTTGTTTTCCCACCGGAGATCACCCAGTTGACTCAGCAGCAGAATGCCCTGATGCAGTTGTTAGTTCAGAACCAGGGCAATGCCAATAACAACAATGCCAACAACAACAACCCGCCGCCAGTGGATAACCTCGCCCATTTCTTAAGGTTACAGTCGCCGGTGTTCTCCAGTAGCATCGAGCTAATAGTTGCAGATGATTGGCTATGCTGTATTGGAAGGGAGTTAACCACCACTGGATGCACAGATGCTGAGAAGGTGCGTTTTGCCGCACCAACTGGATGGACCTGCAGCAGCATGGTGGGAGAATTTCACAGCCACCTATCCTATCGACACTGTCACATGGGCTCAGTTTCAGCACGCTTTTCGCACTGCCCATGTCTCGACTGGAGCTATGCAGATGAAGAAGCGTGAGTTTCGCAACCTACGCTAGGGGAATCGTACTGTTGGTTAGTACGTGGATGAGTTTAGCAAGTTGTCACGTTATGCCCCTGATGATGTGGCCACAGATGCCGCGAAGTAGGAGAAGTTTATGGAAGGGCTGAATGATGAGATGAGTATGCAGTTTATGGTAGCAACCTTCAACAACTACCAGGAGTTGGTAGACAAGGCCCTAATGATTGAAGGGAAGCAGCAGCAGATTGATAATCGTAAGAGGAAGTATGGACAAGGAAAATACAATTCAGGAGCTCACCAGAAGCCCTGTTTGACTCCGAACTCGGGAGGACTTGTTCATAACCATGGAGGACATAATCATGTTGGAGGAGGATCGCATAACCATAATGGTGCGAAGAACGGGAATGGGAATGGAGCCAACAATAATCAGAACCGCTCTAACCCATCCACACCCGCAAAGAGGGACTTAAGCCAAGTCGTTTGCTACAAGTGCGGGAAGACAGGGCACTACGCCAATGACTGCTCTGAAGGAAAGAACCGGAATGGAAACGGGAGCGCAGGGAAGAAGCCCAATCCATTCAACAAAGGTCAAGTGAACCACGTTAACGTGCAGGAGGTTGAAGAGCAGCCGGACGCGGTAATAGGTAAGTTTTTGGTTCAGTCATTTACCGCTATTGTTCTTTTCGATACTGGTGCATCGCATTCATACATATCAAGGGGATTTGTGGAAAAGTTTAAGTTGCCAACCCAAACCCTTAGGACACCCCTCTTAGTGAGCTCGCTGGGATCAGAGTACATGGCTAGCAGATGGTGCACCCAGATACCCCTAATCATTGGCACGCATGTATTTCCGTCTGACCTAATTATCTTGGAGTCACAAGGATTGGATGTGATATTAGGTATGGACTGGATGTCAAAGTATGAAGGAAGTATTGACTATGCTAGTAAGTCGATTTATCTTACCACCCCGGAGGGAACAAGGATTAAGTATGTATCTAGGCATGTGCCTAGGAGGAGCCAAGTAAACACCCTCACGGGAGTTGTACAGGAGGAAGTACCTGTAGTAAAGGATTTTCTGGATGTTTTCCCCGAAGAGTTACCAGGTATGCCACCGGATAGAGACATCGAGTTCTTGACAGAGCTATTGCCAGGAACAGGACCGATATCCAAGAGAACCTATCGGATGCCAACAAATGATCTAGAGGAAATTAAAAAGCAGATTAAGGAGTTGTTGGAGAAAGGTTACATTCGTAGAAGCTCATCACCTTGGGGAGCCCCAGTACTTGTGGTGGAGAAGAAGGATAAATCCCTAAGGATGGTTGTTGACTACCGAGCTCTAAATGAAGTAACAATAAAGGACAAGTATCCCTTACCAATGATCAATGATCTGTTTGATCAGTTACAAGGAGCTAAGGTGTTTTCGAAGATTGATCTACGATCAGGATACCATCAGTTGAAGATCCGAGAGAAGGATATACCCAAGACAGCGTTTACCACTCGGTATGGATTATACGAGTATACGGTCATGTCATTTGGACTGACTAACGCCCCTGCCTATTTCATGAGTATGATGAACAAGGTATTCATGGAGTATTTGGACAAGTTTGTTGTGGTATTCATTGATGACATTATGATATACTCGAAGAACAAAGAAGAGCACGCGGAACACTTGCGTTTGGTTCTCGAGAAACTCAGGGAACATCAGTTATATGCCAAATTCAGCAAGTGCGAATTTTGGTTGAAAGAAGTTGGATTTCTTGGGCATGTTATATCAGGAGAGGGTATAGCAGTAGATCCCAGTAAGGTTCAGTCGGTCACTGAATGGTTGGCACCCACTTCAGTTGGCGAGATCCGCAGTTTTCTTGGACTAGCAGGATATTATCGGAGATTCATTGAGAATTTTTCCAAAATTGCTAAACCAATGACTGAATTGCTGAAGAAGGATACTAAGTTCAAATGGACGGAGGAGTGCGAGACAAGTTTTCAAGAGCTGAAGGGACGATTGACTACAGCCTCAGTGCTAACTTTGCCAGATATACATAAGGAGTTTCAAGTGTATTGTGACGCCTCTCGCTTGGGACTTGGATGTGTGCTTATGCAAGAAGGAAAAGTTGTTTCGTATGCCTCACGACAACTGAAGCCACACGAGTTGAACTATGCCACGCATGATTTGGAGTTAGCAGCCATGGTGCATGCACTAAAAACCTAGAGACATTATCTTATTGGAAACCGTTGTGATGTGTACACGGATCATAAGAGCTTGAAGTACATTTTCACACAGAAGGAGTTGAACCTCAGGCAGAGGAGATGGTTGGAACTTATAAAGGATTACGACATGAAGCTACACTACCATCCAGGAAAAGCCAATGTCGTAGCAGATGCCTTGAGCCGAAAGAGTTATGCTAATGTTCTTGTGAGCAATGGAATGCCAAAAGAATTAGCTGCAGAGATCATGAACTACGATTGGAGATTGTTCCAAGAGGTTTTCTTGCAACAATGGAAGTTCAGTCAACACTGTTGGACAAGATTCGAGAAGCTCAGAAGGAAGACAAAGAGATTGCTGAGATAAGAGAGAGGATGGGCGAAGGTAAAGCCAAAGGTTTTCGCGAAGATGAGCATGATACCTTATGGTTTGAGGACCGAATTTATGTGCCCAAAAATTCGGAGATCAGGAAGTTGATACTTCAGGAGGCCCATGACTCACCATACTTGATTCACCCCGGAAACACCAAGATGTATCTGGACTTGAAGGAACGTTTCTGGTGGACTGGAATGAAGAAGGATATTGCCGAGTATGTAGCCGTATGTGATGTATGTCAGAAGGTGAAAGCAGAACATCAGAAGCCAGCAGGACTGTTACAGCCTATGCCAATACCCGAATGGAAGTGGGATAAACTTGGTATGGACTTTATTACCGGATTACCCAGAACCAAGACAGGATATGATTCTATATGGTTAGTTGTGGATCGATTGACTAAGGTAGCTCATTTCATCCCGGTGAAAACAACATATACCAGTGCGAAGTTGGCCAAGATATATATGACCAGGATCGTATGTTTACATGGAGTTCCGAGGAGCATCGTATCAGATAGAGGGACTCAGATTACTTCAAAGTTTTGGCATCAGTTACACCAGACTTTGGGAACCCGATTGGAGTTCAGTACAGCTTTTCACCCCCAGACCGATGGACAGACAGAGAGAGTCAATCAGATTCTGGAGAATATGCTAAGAGCCTGCGCGCTAGATTATGGATCTAGTTGGGATGACAATTTGCCGTACGCAGAGTTTTCTTATAACAACAGTTACCAGGCCAGTTTGAAGATGGCACCATTCGAAGCTCTGTATGGACGCAGGTGTAGAACACCATTGACGTGGGACGAGGTAGGAGATCGTCAGTTGTTTGGACCAGATTTGATCAAAGAATCAGAGGAGAAAGTCAAACTGATCAGAGACAGACTAAAGGTTGCTCAGTCCAGATAGAAGAGTTACGCAGATTCAAAACGCAAGGAAGTAACTTATGAAGTTGGAGATAGAGCCTATCTACAAGTATCACCCTTGAGGGGAGTAAAATGATTTGGAGTTAAGGGAAAATTAGCCCCGAGATTCGTAGGACCGTATCGTATTTTGGAACGGATGGGAGAAGTTGCCTACAAGCTGGAGTTACCAGAAGGATTGTCCGGAGTTCACGATGTGTTTCACATATCACAGCTGAAGAAGTGCCATGCTGAGATGGCCGATATACCATTGAATGATACAGTACCGTTGGAGGCGATTCGACTGGATAATAACCTGACCTATGAGGAGAAGTCAGTTAAGATTCTTGAGTTTGATAGCCGAGTCACTCGCAACAAGGTGATCAAATTTTGCAAAGTTCAGTGGAGTCATCATTCTGAGGAGGAAGCCACCTGGGAACAAGAGGAAGATATTCGCAAGGACCATCCGCACCTATTTTCTAGCCAACCCGAATCTCAAGGGCGAGATTCATCTTAAGGGGGTAGGTTTTGTAACATCCCAAATTTCCAATTTGGCATGTTATACATAGGTCATACATGCATATCATATTTTATTGCTTTTTCATTTGCAATCCTCGAAATCCTAAGCAACTCAAGGACCTTCGGAGAGAGTTGGGGATTTTCTAATTTTCATATTTGAAACTTTATCAAATAGTGAAGACGAGGATTTGATTTTAATTATTTTCTCTCCGGAAAATATTTCATTCTAAAATAATAAATGAGGTGCCAGGACCCCGACTCGATGCCACATCGATCTAGCATGTAACACCTCATATCACTTTGCGGCCTCACGCATGGTATTCCCACGGGTGTCGTCTTACCTTTGCCCGGGACCGTTTGCGCCTTTTGGCACACGTATATGATAGTGTCGCTAGCATCCATATGGTAAGGAGCCCGGGCTGACATGGCTAGTCGTAAACCCAAAGTGGCACAGACTTACAGGGACAGGCATCCATGACCCAGCATCGAACGTGTCGGTCAGCAGCAAGTGAATCCGGGCTGTAGCACTGGGCTAGCAGGACTCCGGTAAACCGGGCTGTAGCGGGCTAACAGGACTCCGGTATCCATAGCGTGACATTTCCCCGAAGGGACAAACACAGGAACAAAAAAGGACATATGCCGGCCAGCCTAAGTGTTCCGGAGCAGTAGCAAGCTACCAAGGCTCAGTGGAGACACTAGGAGACATTTCCTAGTAAGAGAGGCTACTAAGAATAAACAACTAGATAGTCAGATCCCACACATACCAATCATTTCAATCATACACACAATATGCTCGATATGTGCAAATACAACAAGGCATCACAACATGACTCTACAACACAAGTACTTTATTTAAGGCTCAGAGAGCCATACATAACATACACACAAGTACGGGTCACACGACCCAGCATTCAAGTCATTCAGACATACAAGCCAACAGCGGAAGTAACTTGTCTAGGTACAGACAACTAGTAAAATAAAAGAGGCTTGGAAAGCCTGGCTATACTACGTGGTCCTTCACAAGCTTAGGGTCACCACCTGGGCCTCAGTCTACTCATCGATGTCAACGTCTACGAAGAACCCATCAGAAGGGGTTGCAGCGTCTTCTGAAAATGTAAATTAAAGCAACATGAGTACAAAGGTACTCAGCAAGACTTACATCAGATCCTACATACATGCACATTATCAAGAAGGGTTGGTAGGGTTATTGCAGCAAGCCAGCTTTGACTCTTGGCTAAGCTATCCTACGATACACCAACTTGAAATGGTTTTGCGGACACGAGTCCACTACTCACCACTTCAATACACCACCGAGGATCCACCTTCTTCATCCTTCGGAAGAGCCATCCTCGGCACTCACGCTTATCTTGAGATTTTTAGTAGTTTCCATTTACTTGTCTATGAACTGTATAGGCAACCAAGTAGTCCTTTACCGTGGACGCGGCTATTCGAATAGATAATGTTAACCCTGCAGGGGTGTACTTCTTCACACACGCTCTCACCACTTACCGCCGGTTACACGACATGTACTCGGCAACCTTCAAGCGGAAGCCCAATGTGGGTGTCGGCCACGACCTACCTAAACACCTAAGTCTCTAGTCCAGGTTTGTCGCCTATCCAGGTTCCATCCGCAGGGAGTCCGGCCGAGGTTTCCCATACGACCCCGAATGATGTGTACAGGGTTCCCGAGATACCTAACGGGTATTCGGTACACCCGGCCACGTACCTACCGCATCACAGCCCACCCCTACGGTCAGCGATGTCCACGGCCTCCAGTAGGCTACAAACACCAGAAACTACTTGCAACTCCTGGACAGAGGACTAGGGTGAATAAGAAGCCGAGAGGGTCCATTGGTTTCGGGCCCAATGCATGGTAGTAGCTGAATCTTAAATCACGCATACAGATCTCAGTGCTTAAGGTCGGCTTCAATGAAACAACCCACCATGTACTCCTACATGGCCTTTCATCGATACCTTTACCAAACCGTGTTCACCACATCACTTTCATTACCGGCACGATCATTTCACTCTAGCCCATCACCCAGATGAACCAGACCTGACATGACTCTAAGCATAGCAGGCATAGCAAGGTAGGAACAACACATACATATGGCTCAAACAACTCCTACACATGCTAGTGGGTTTCATCTAGTTACTGTGGCAATGACAGGTCATGCAGAGGAAATGGGTTCAACTACCGTAGCACACAGCAGTTTGAAACGCGTTGTCTTAATGCAGTAAAAGAGAGCAAGAGCGAGAACATGGGATTGTATCAATATGATCAAATGGTTGGTTGCTTGCCTGATGGGTCGATGCACTGATATGGTTCTTCGTTAGGGTAATCGTGGTACTCCTCGGAGGCAGAACCTGCCACAAAGAGCACCGATACACAACATTACCAAACAATATGCAACAATATGATGCACGCATGAAACATGGCAAAATGAGTGTATTGGGCTAATGCAACTAAGACCAGATGGGTTTGAATCATTTTGAATCAAAGATTCAAGTTTCAAACTCATAAATGGCCCTTATAAGTGCTTTTACTTGTTCTGCAATAAACAGTAGGTTAACTTGCTTAAACATGCATGAAACCAGTACAAATGGATAGATTGGATTTTTCTGATCATTTTTCATATATAAAACTTTGCATTTGGAGCTACAGATTAATTTCTATGATTTTTTGAAGTTTGGGTTATTTTCTGGAATTTATAAATCATTCTGGATTTCTTTTAATTCCAGAAAAGGATTACTGCATCAGCATGAGGTCATGCTGAGCTCAGCAAGTCAACAGACTGGTCCAGGTCAAACTGACCAGTGGGTCCCGCATGTCAGTAGTTTACTTAAACTAACTTAATTTAGTTTAAACTAATCTGGGTTAATTAGCAGAAGGAGCCCCACTTGTCATAAGCTCAGGGGGGTCAAACTGGGCCCACCCTGGTCAAGGTCAAAGTCAAACACGCCGGCGTCTAGCCGCCGGCGAGCCCGACGCGGCGGCGGAAGTGATTTTGGCCGTTCCGGCCACTAAATGGGTCGCGGAAGGCATCTAAGTGGAGCTGGGGACAAACCGCAGCTCTTGGTGGAGTTAGTTGGGGTCGGGGTGGCCGGAATCGGCGCCGGCGACGACCTAGGCGGCCGCTGGAGTTCGGGTGGAGGCGAACTCGGGGCTAGGGTGTGCGGTGAGGTGCGGGGAGTGTATGGTTAGACCCTACGCGACGTGGTGAGTGCGATGGACACCGAGAGGTGACCGGAGGATGGCCGGGAGCACGTCGGCGACGATCTCCGCGGCGGTACGTGCGGTTGATCTTCGTGTGCTCGTGGTGGTGCACGAGAGCGAGCAAGGAAAGGGGGGAGAGGTAGCTAGGCTCACGGTGAGCTCGAGGGAGCAGACGACGAGGTCGGAGATGAGCTGGTGCGGCGGCGACGGCGAAGGGGGTCTCCGGTGATGGCGGTTCGGTCGAGGTCAGCGCGGTGGCTTCGGGGAACGTGAGCGCTCGGGGCTTGTCTTGCTCGAAGGAGAGGAGGGTTGCGGAGCTCCTGGACACGGTGGCGCGGCGCGAGGTTGACGGAGAGCGCGACTACGGCGAGGGTGCGGCGGCGGTGGCGTCGGCCATGGCGTGGGAGAGCGAGGGAGAGGAGCTGGGGAGGAGAGGAGATGTCTGAGGGGTTCGGGGGAGAGAGGGGGAGCGATCCCCGTCATCAGCTGGACGAGGGGAGCGGCTAGGCGGCGACCAGGTGCGTGGCACCCATGCGGTGCTCGCCGCCGAGCACCTGCCTGCCTGGCTGGCCGAGCCAAGCAGCTCGCTGGCGCGGCAGCTGGGCTGGGCCGGCAGGTGGGCCGGTTAGTAGGCGCCAGGTAAGGTTTTCTCCTATTTTCTGTTTTTGCTTTTATTCTGTAAGTTTGTTGAATTATTAAAAATACCTAGACTACTCCTAAATTCACCAAACTGCACCTAGTCCTTAGTTGGAATATTTCCAGCAAGGAACATTTTAGTTTGGAAATATTTGAGCATTCAAAATATTTTATATAATTTAAATGCCCAAACTCAAATACTTATGAGTTAATTCAAAGACCTTAGGATGACCTAGAAAATTGTGCATCACTTTTGGTAGAGGTTCTGAACCTAAACAAAATGATGGACATTTTAGAAGGGCATTTCAGGCTCATTGAAATTATTTTTAGTAAACCCTAGTTGTTTTAGAGGGGGCTGGGGGTTCTGTCATCCCCATTTCAAGTTTCTGATAAAAGAATAAACATGATGCAACACTCTAATGCATGAACTAGCTAGGGTGTGACAACTCACCCCCACTCAAAAGAATCTCGTCCCGAGATTTAGGTTCCTCCGGAAAGAAGGCGGGGTACTCAAGTCGAAGATGATCCTCCCTTTCCCAGGTTGCTTCCTTCTCAGAATGGTGCAACCATTGAACCTTGAGAAACTTGATACTATGACATCGAGTGGTACGCTCGGCTTGATCGAGGATACGAACGGGGTACTCTCGATATGTGAGGTTATCTTGAAGATCAAGCGTTTCGTGGTCCACTCCACGGATGGGATCCGAGAAGCAACGCCTGAGTTGAGAAACGTGGAAGATGTCGTGGACTCTGGAGAGATTCGGAGGTAGTTCCAATTGGTAGGCAACTTCTCCTCGTTTAGCGAGAATGCGAAAGGTTCCAATGTAACGAGGAGCCAATTTGCCTTTGATACTGAAGCGATGGGTTCCCTTCAGAGGAGTAACCCGAAGGTAAGCCTTCTCGTCAACCTCAAAGGTCATAGCCTTATGTTTTTGGTCGTATTGACTCTTTTGACGAGATTGGGCTGTTTTCAACTTTTCACGAACAATGCGAACTTGCTCTTCTGCTTCCTGGATCATGTCCGGGACAAAGAATTGTCTTTCCCCGGTTTCTGACCAGTTAAGAGGCGTTCGACACCTTTGTCCATAGAGAACTTCAAAAGGGGCTTTACCCAGGCTAGATTGATAGTTGTTGTTATAAGCAAATTCAGCAAATGGAAGGCCTTTCTCCCACTCCATTCCGAACCAGATAACAGAAGCTCGAAGCATGTCTTCTAGAATCTGGTTGACACGTTCTACTTGACCACATGATTGAGGGTCAAAAGCAGTGCTAAAGGAAAGGCGGGTTCCCATAGCATTTTGGAAACTTTCCCAAAATCGAGAGGTAAAGAGACTTCCTCGATCCGAGTTAATTTCCAGTGGAACACCATGGAGAGACACTATTCGGGAGATGTACAATTCTGCCAATTGACTAGCGGTTATACTCTCGCGAACAGGTAAGAAATGGGCTACTTTGGAGAGACGATCGACAACGACGAAGATAGCATTATTCCCTCTCTTGGTCCTGGGAAAACCGGTGATGAAGTCCATACCAATTTTATCCCATTTCCATTCAGGAATAGCTAAGGGTTGAAGGGTGCCAGCAGGCCGTTGATGCTCTGCTTTTACACGACGACAGACGTTGCAACTAGCAATATACTAAGCAATTTTTCTCTTCATCCTAGTCCACCAGAACCTCTGGCGTAGGTCCTGATACATCTTAGTGCTACCGAGATGAATGGTGAGAGGGGATTCATGAGCTTCCTTAAGGATCAATCGTCTCAGGTTTCGCACCTTGGGAACCACTAGACGATTTCCGAAGTATACGACTCCTTGATCATCAATGGAGAAACAATTCGCAACTCCCTTCTTCATGTTTCTCTTGATGCGGGAAATTCCCGGATCTACCTTCTGTGCTTTGATGATCTGACCCGTAAGGGTAGGTTTCGCCACCAAGGTGGAAAGGAATCCTTGAGGAACAATGTGAAGGTTAAGTTTCCGGAATTCCTCATGGAGAAGCGGTTGACTTTGTTGTAACATTAGATTGTTACAATAAGATTTATGACTTAGTGCATCAGCCATGACGTTGGCCTTTCCTGGGGTGTAAGTTATTCCTAAGTCGAAATCTGTGATCAACTCAACCCAACGTCTTTGCCTGAGATTCAAATCCAGTTGGGTGAAGATGTACTTCAGACTTTGGTGATCGGTGAAGATTTCGCAACGATTACCGAGGAGGTAATGTCGCCAGGTTTTAAGTGCATAGACTACAGCTGCAAGCTCTAGATCATGAGTAGGATAATTCTCCTCATGTGGGTGCAATTGCCGTGAAGCGTAAGCAATAACGTGACGATCTTGCATGAGAATGCAACCTAGTCCTTGTCGCGAGGCGTCGCAATAAATAACAAAGTCCTTAGAGAAATCTGGTGGTACCAATACAGGAGCAGATGTCAGGCGTCTTTTCAGTTCCTGGAAGCTGTGCTCACATTGTGGAGTCCACTCGAACTTGTTATCTTTCTTGAGGAGTTCAGTTAGAGGTTTGGCAACTTTGGAGAAGTTCTCGACAAAGCGGCGACAATAGCTCGCTAAGCCAAGGAAACTCCGAACTTGCTTGACCGATTTAGGTGGAGTCGAATTAAGGACAGCTTGAACTCGCTCGGGATTAACAGCAATACCTTTACAGAAATTACATGCCCTAGATAGGTCACTTCTGGCAACCAAAATTCGCATTTGGAGAACTTGGCATAAAGGCGATGCTCTCGAAGTTTCATCAACACTAGCCTTAGATGTTCGGCATGTTCTTCCTCGTTCTTGGAGTAGATGAGTATATCATCGAGGTAGACCACGACTAATTTATCCAAATACTCCATGAAGATTGAGTTCATTAACCGAGAAAAGGTGGCTGGGGCGTTGGTTAAACCGAAGGACATGACGGTGTACTCATATTGGCCATAGCGAGTAACAAAAGCCGTTTTAGGAATGTCCCCGTTCCGGATTTTGATTTGATGGTAGCCCAACCTCAAATCCATTTTAGAGAAGATGGAGGATCCAGCGAGCTGATCATACAGGTCATTGATCCTGGGTAGCGGATACTTGTTCTTGATTATGACCAGGTTGACTGGCCGATAATCTACAACCATCCGGTCCGTACCATCCTTCTTCTTGACGAAGAGGACGGGGCAAGCCCATGGAGACGAACTAGGACGGATGAAACCCTTTTTCAAGGACTCATCAAGTTGTTTCTTAAGTTCGGCTAGTTCTAGTGGTGCCATATTATAGGGTCTTCTAGCAATCGGGACAGTTCCTGGGATGAGATCTATCACGAACTCAACATCTCTGTCAGGTGGAACACCTGGCAATTCCTCTGGGAAGACATCCGGGAAGTCACGGACTACCGGAACGTCTTCAAGGTCTGGCAGGGGACTGGCGTTAAGAGAATATAGCTATCGCCTGGCTATTCGGGTCAAGACATTGACTATCTTTCCCGAAGGATGGGTGAGTTGAACAGTCCTAGAGAAGCAATCAATCTTGGCATGATGGGCTGACATCCAGTCCATACCCAAGATTATATTAATATACGAAGATTTAAGGGCTATCAAAGATGCGAGAAAAACAAGTCTGTCGACATGAATTTCATTTCCATGGCTTATTCTAGAGGTTTGCCATCTAGAACCAGGAGTAGAAATTTCCATAAGGGACGGCATGTCACAGAAAGCGGTGTTATGCAAACGAGCATAATTTTCGGATATGAAAGAATGAGATGCTCCAGTATCAAAAAGAACAGATGCCGGGTGGCAATTAACAAGGAGCATACCAAGAACGACGTTGGGATCCTCTTGAGCTTCTTCGGCAGAGATACAGTTGACATGGCCACGTGCAGCGGTGGCCCGCTTGGCGTAGAACACTTTTCCTGTCGGCTTGCCACAGCCAACAGCTTTTGCAGATTGGTTGGGGTTGGTCTGGGGGCACTCGCGCAGATAGTGGCCTGATTCCCCACACTTAAAGCAAGTCACGGAACTGGTACGTGGGGAAGCACTCTTGGTTGGACCACCATAGGGCTTGGTTGGTGCAAACTGTTGAGGCGGGCGAGGCGCCTGGAAGGATGGCCTCAGTGTGAACCTGGGTGGCAGGGCAGTGTTAGGCACCCACACGCGGCGCTTCTGTGGACCAGCACCGGATGAGGAACCCATGTGACGGCCATGCTTGCGTGTTGCTTAAAAATCAGTCTGACCAGTCTCAGCACTGATGGCTTTGTTAACAAGCTTCTGAAAAGATGTGCACTCATGCAGACGGAGGTCATGGCGAAGCTCAGGACTAAGTCCCTTACGGAACCTTGCTTGCTTCTTGACATCAGTGGAAACTTCCTCAGTTGCATATCGTGCAAGGTTACCGAACTCCCTGCTGTAAGCATCCACAGAGAGTCGGCCTTGAGTGAAACTGCAGAACTCCTCACGTTTACGGTCCATGAGACCCTCCGGAATGTGATGTTCACGAAAAGCCTCACTGAATTCAGCCCAAGTAGTGACATGGCCCGCTGGCCGCATAGCTCCATAGTTCTCCCACCATAGACTGGCGGGGCCTTCAAGATGATATGCAGCAAAGGTGACCTTATCAGCCTCAGCTACTAGCGCAGAACGCAGTTTGTGAGAAATACTGCGAAGCCAGTCATCGGCGTCGAGAGGCTCGATGGAGTGGTGGAAAGTGGGTGGATGTAACTTGATGAAATCACTGAGAGACACCAAGTCATTCCTCGGATGATGTGCTATGTTTTGCTCGATGCACTCCAACAAACGGTTAGTCTCCCGCTTGTTTCTCTCGGCTTCCAGCATAACTTCGGCCACAGAGGGTGGTTGAGGCAGGTTTGTTCCCCCAACTCTGCTGCCTTCGGCCTGCTCTGGGGGAGCAGGGTTGGTGTGGGTGTTAACCATCCTAGGAAAACAAAGCAATGGTTTAGTCCAGGATGATAGGATTTTGACATAGAATGTAGAATGTAATGGATAACTTGGAATGTAAGATGATCATCCGTATGACATGGTAGATACAGAAACTGCCTCTTTTATTCCATCATCATACACACCATACAAGGTTTAGTACAGAACCAAACAAAGTACTACTACGGTGAAAAAGGATTACATCTCATTGGAGGCATTCCGAGCTCCTATACATTATTTTTCTACACCTCCGGAAGGCGGTACAAGCTAAGTCATATCCCACGAGTCACGCAGGACGGGGACGATATAGCTAATACGATACTAGTGATACTACTACTAACTCAGACAGCTCCATAGTAGTCTTCATAGAAGTCACCTCCATAGCCTGGAAGCTCAACGTGATCATCCGGAAACAGTCGGTCCCGTGGAGCTTGTGGACCATAGGGGCTAGGATGAGGTCTTGGGCCAATAAACGGTGGCCTGTGGGGACCACGAGGTGGGGTGATGCCTCCTACATCACGCCAATCCATCACGTCTGGCAGAGCAGATCTCACAGGATAGAGATCTTGCATGTCCATATATCTAGCTTGCACCGCCGGTGCAAACCGAGTCAAAGTGGCCCAATGATCAGCACGGGTATTGAAAAGCTCTAATCTCAAGGCCCGATTTTCACGGTCCTTGTCTTCAAGCAACTGTGCAGTGGTGCGGGTCCGTGAATCCTCCTGGGTGGAGTCAGCATAGATATCCTGGAGATAACCTTGTGCTCCTGGAAGTGATGCTGGCATATACCGGAAGTCAGAGTCCCGAAATAGGCCAGTCCTGACTCGCATGATGGTCATCATAGAGTAGGCAGCATCCTGCACAGCCATCTCAATAGTAACCCCGAGTCCATAGGAGCAGTGAAGGGGCTCGGTAGATCCAGGATAAGATGGAAATATTCTGACAGTGCAAAGATATTGACTTTGATTAAAGTCTCGGAATTGCTCTTCGACCGTGTACTCAGGATACCAACGGTACCCTGCCTCAGTCATTACCCTAACCAACATAGCAGTATGGCCGGGTACATCTAGACATCGAGTCAAACGAACCACTTGATTCTGAGGACGGGTCGCCATCTGGAACATGATAAACACAAGACATTAAGGTTCCTAGCAGAAATTGGACAGCATAACGGCTGCAAATGCTCAAAAAGGATTTTGAGGCATTTGACAAAGAATTGCATAGACACTCAACAACATCATATCAAGGTTCTGGATCCATCTTAGCGACATAATGGGGTAGTAGCACTGAACTAGGCTTGTATCCATCAACCTATAATGTACTACTGATTAGTAACACGTGAACCTGATAGAGAGGAGGGATCCTAGTCCTTAACCCCCAGTAGAAGAATAGACTGACTCAGATCAGAATGTTATGAGATAAAGGAGTAAAAAGAGCCTTACGTTCCATCCCACAAACAATTCCCCTATATATAACTAAAGAATTTCTAGACTCAACATCGACCAGTTTGGCTTGGATAACCTATAGACAGTCCGGCTCTGATGCCAACGCTGTCAGGACCCCAACTCGATGCCACATCGATCTAGCATGTAACACCTCATATCACTTTGCGGCCTCACGCACGGTATTCCCACGGGTGTCGTCTTACCTTTGCCCGGGACCGTTTGCGCCTTTTGGCACACGTATATGATAGTGTCGCTAGCATCCATATGGTAAGGAGCCCGGGCTGACATGGCTAGTCGTAAACCCAAAGTGGCACAGACTTACAGGGACAGGCATCCATGACCCAGCATCGAACATGTAGGTCAGCAGCAAGTGAATCCGGGCTGTAGCACTGGGCTAGCAGGACTCCGGTAAACCGGGCTGTAGCGGGCTAACAGGACTCCGGTATCCATCGCGTGACATTTCCCCGAAGGGACAGACATAGGAACAAAGAAGGACATATGCCGGCCAGCCTAAGTGTTCCGGAGCAGTAGCAAGCTACCAAGGCTCAGTGGAGACACTAGGAGACATTTCCCGGTAAGAGAGGCTACTAAGAATAAACAACTAGATAGTCAGATCCCACACATACCAAGCATTTCAATCATACACACAATATGCTCGATATGTGCAAATACAACAAGGCATCACAACATGACTCTACAACACAAGTACTTTATTTAAGGCTCAGAGAGCCATACATAACATACACACAAGTACGGGTCACACGACCCAGCATTCAAGTCATTCAGACATACAAGCCAACAGCGGAAGTAACTTGTCTGGGTACAGACAACTAGTAAAATAAAAGAGGCTTGGAAAGCCTGGCTATACTACGTGGTCCTTCACAAGCTCAGGGTCACCACCTGGGCCTCAGTCTACTCATCAATGTCAACGTCTACGAAGAACCCATCAGAAGGGGTTGCAGCGTCTTCTGAAAATGTAAATTAAAGCAACATGAGTACAAAGGTACTCAGCAAGACTTACATCAGATCCTACATACATGCACATTATCAAGAAGGGTTGGTGGGGTTATTGCAGCAAGCCAGCTTTGACTCTTGGCTAAGCTATCCTACGATACACCAACTTGAAATGGTTTTGCGCACACGAGTCCACTACTCACCACTTCAATACACCACCGAGGATCCACCTTCGTCATCCTTCGGAAGAGCCATCCTCGGCACTCACGCTTATCTTGAGATTTTTAGTAGTTTCCATTTACTTGTCTATGAACTGTATAGGCAACCAAGTAGTCCTTTACCGTGGACGCGGCTATTCGAATAGATAATGTTAACCCTGCAGGGGTGTACTTCTTCACACACGCTCTCACCACTTACCGCCGGTTACACGACATGTACTCGGCAACCTTCAAGCGGAAGCCCAACGTGGGTGTCGGCCACGACCTACCTAAACACCTAAGTCTCTAGTCCAGGTTTATCGCCTACCCAGGTTCCATCCGCAGGGAGTCCGACTGAGGTTTCCCATACGGCCCCGAACGATGTGTACAGGGTTCCCGAGATACCTAACGGGTATTCGGTACACCCGGCCACGTACCTACCGCATCACAACCCACCCCTATGGTCAGCGCTGTCCATGGCCTCCAGTAGGCTACAAACACCAGAAACTACTTGCAACTCCTGGACAGAGGACTAGGGTGAATAAGAAGCCGAGAGGGTCCATTGGTTTCGGGCCCAATGCATGGTAGTAGCTGAATCTTAAATCACGCATACAGATCTCAGTGCTTAAGGTCGGCTTCAATGAAACAACCCACCATGTACTCCTACATGGCCTTTCATCGATACCTTTACCAAACCGTGTTCACCACATCACTCTCATTACCGGCACGATCATTTCACTCTAGCCCATCACCCAGATGAACCAGACCTGACACGACTCTAAGCATAGCAGGCATAGCAAGGTAGGAACAACACGTACATATGGCTCAAACAACTCCTACACATGCTAGTGGGTTTCATCTAGTTACTGTGGCAATGACAGGTCATGCAGAGGAAATGGGTTCAACTACCGTAGCACACAGCAGTTTGAAACGCATTGTCTTAATGCAGTAAAAGAGAGCAGGAGCGAGAACATGGGATTGTATCGATATGATCAAATGGTTGGTTGCTTGCCTGATGGGTCGATGCACTGATATGGTTCTTCGTTAGGGTAATCGTGGTACTCATCGGAGGCAGAACCTGCCGCAAAGAGCACCGATACACAACATTACCAAACAATATGCAACAATATGATGCATGCATGAAACATGGCAAAATGAGTGTATTGGGCTAATGCAACTAAGACCAGATGGGTTTGAATCATTTTGAATCAAAGATTCAAGTTTCAAACTCATAAATGGCCCTTATAAGTGCTTTTAATTGTTCTGCAATAAACAGTAGGTTAACTTGCTTAAACATGCATGAAACCAGTACAGATGGATAGATTGGATTTTTCTGATCATTTTTCATATATAAAACTTTGCATTTGGAGCTACAGATTAATTTCTATGATTTTTTGAAGTTTGGGTTATTTTCTAGAATTTATAAATCATTCTGGATTTATTTTAATTCCAGAAAAGGATTATTGCGTCAGCATGAGGTCATGCTGACCTCAGCAAGTCAACAGACTGGTCCAGGTCAAACTGACCAGTGGGTCCCACATGTCAGCAGTTTAATTAAACTAACTTAATTTAGTTTAAACTAATCTGGGTTAATTAGCAGAAGGGGCCCCACTTGTCATAGGCTCAGGAGGGTCAAACTGGGCCCACCCTGGTCAAGGTCAAAGTCAAACACGTCGGCGTCTAGCCGCCGGCGAGCCCGACGCGGCGGCGGAAGTGATTTTGGCCGTTCCGGCCACTAAATGGATCGCGGAAGGCATCTAAGTGGAGCTGGGGACAAACCGCAGCTCTTGGTGGAGTTAGTTGTGGTCGGGGTGGCCGGAATCGGCGCCGGCGACGACCTAGGCGGCCGCCGGAGTTTGGGTGGAGGCGAACTCGGGGCTAGGGTGTGCGGTGAGGTGAGGGGAGTGTATGGTTAGACCCTACGCGACGTGGTGAGTGCGATGGACACCGAGAGGTGACCGGAGGATGGCCGGGAGCACGTCGGCGACGATCTCTCCCGGCGATGCGTGCGGTTGATCTTCGTGTGCTTGTGGTGGTGCACGAGAGCGAGCAAGGAAAGGGGGGAGAGGTAGCTAGGCTCACGGTGATCTCGAGGGAGCAGACGACGAGGTCGGAGATGAGCTGGTGCGGCGGCGACGGCGAAGGGGATCTCCGGCGATGGCGGTTCGGTCGAGGTCAGCGCGGTGGCTTCGGGGCACGCCAGCGCTCGGGGCTCGGCTTGCTCGAAGGAGAGGAGGGTGGCGGAGCTCCTGGACACGGTGGCGCGGTGCGAGGTTGACGGAGAGCACGACTACGGCGAGGGTGCGGCGGCGGTGGCGTCGGCCATGGCGTGGGAGAGCGAGGGAGAGGAGCTGGGGAGGAGAGGAGATGTCTGAGGGGTTCGGGGGAGAGAGGGGGAGCGATCCCCCTCATCAGCTGGACGAGTGGAGCGGCGAGGCGGCGACCAGGTGCGTGGCACCCATGCGGTGCTCGCCACCGAGCACCTGCCTGCCTGCCTGGCCGAGCCAAGCAGCTCGCTGGCGCGGCAGCTGGGCTGGGCCGGCAGGTGGGCAGGTTAGTAGGCGCCAGGTAAGGTTTTCTCCTATTTTCTGTTTCTGCTTTTATTCTGTAAGTTTGTTGAATTATAAAAAATACCTAGACAACTCCTAAATTCACCAAACTGCACCTGGTCCTTAGTTGGAATATTCCCAGCAAGGAACATTTTAGTTTGGAAATATTTGAGCATTCGAAATATTTTATATAATTTAAATGCCCAAACTCAAATACTTATGAGTTAATTCAAAGACCTTAGGATGACCTAGAAAATTGTGCATCACTTTTGGTAGAGGTTCTGAACCTAAACAAAATGATGGACATTTTAGAAGGGCATTTCAGGTTCATTGAAATTATTTTTAGTAAACCCTAGTTGTTTCAGAGGGGGCTGGGGGTTCTGTTATCCCCATTTCAAGTTTCTGATAAAAGAATAAACATGATGCAACACTCTAATGCATGAACTAGCTAGGGTGTGACATGAGGGGAGATAATATGACTTCTCCAAAATAATTGAAATATCGGAGGAAAAATGTTAAAATCATTTTGGGATTTTATTTGAATTTATTTTGGGATTTTATTTGCTCCTAGAAAAATGTTGCATATTTTAAAATTGCATTTTAGGGGAGAAGAAAAGTTCATCTCGTTCTAAATATTTTATTTAGACTGAGAAAACTTGTTTTGGAATTTTTAGATTTTTATTTATTTTTCTAGGAATTTTTCTTTCGGCGGAATGTTTAAAAAAAAACCTCGCGCCCGACTGAGCCGAAGGCCCAGCCGAGCAGGCCGGCCCAGCCAGCCGCCGTCGCCTTCCCCGCGCGCGCGCCGTGCGCGGCACGGACGTCGAGGGCGGGTCCGAGCCGGACTCCACCCCGGGCTCCCCCTGGCGCAAGCCAGCCCTGCCCCGCCCCTATAAAGCCGCCGCCCCCG
>NC_041393.1:102448606-102463301 GCF_002162155.2 Triticum dicoccoides
GCTGCCGTAGCCCCGCGTCACCGCCGCCGCCTCCCGCCGCAGCCCCGCAGCCTGCCGCCGCCGCCGAAGCCCCGCCGGAGCCGCCGCCCCGCCAGACGAGTCGCCGGAGGTACCCGAATCCCGCCGCCGGTTTTCTTAAGTAAACCCTCGGTTTCTTTTTTGAAAACCCTAGCTCGGTTTTTTTTTTGATTTATTTACTTAACGAACGTTCGTTCGCCCGTTCGTTTTAACGAACGCGTTCTCTGTTTAGTTTCTACTAACGAACGTCCGTCCGTTTAGCAGTTCGACGTTTTTCTTTTTATCGGATTTATTCCACGATTATTCTGATCGCGATTTCTGATCTGTTTTTCAAACCTGTTTATCTTTTCGCTCGTTTATTGGAATCAGGCGATTCAAGCGCCTGGAGTTTTGTCTCGAACCCCTCTTTCCGAATAATCAACTCAAACAAGATTTTTCTTCTGTAAAATTTTGGCTTAGATCCAGATTAGTAAAACGATGTTGTTTCTTTTGCCATTTGAGTTTCGTTGCTTCATTTGATTTGATTCTTCTTGCAAACCGGAGTTCTTAAGTTGAACTCTCCGGTCAGACTCTTTTATCTGGAGTTCTACTTGTGCATCTTTGATTGTTGCTTATGTATGTTATTGTTTGCTTGCGCTAGAATTCCCGGAGTGCGAAGCGTGTTACTACGAGTCTCTAGGATACCCGGATTGTTAGCAAGGCAAGTAACACATTGATCATACTCTTTTCATACCCGGTTTTTATGCATTAGTTTCAACCCTCAAACATTGCATGACTAGGATGTCTTTAACCTGTGGGTTGGGAAGTAGTTGCTGAGGTAGAACCTATTGCTCTGTTTATTATCAAACCCTTGGGAGTTACTTCTACGTTATGCTTATATTGCCATGCTATGCTCGTAGACGTGGATTGGGTTTGAGTGATATCCATGACAGATGTGAGATTGTTAATTAATGGTTTACTTAAGGTGGCAACTTTAATACACATCTGGGTGGATTGAGGCACCTAGGGTTACCAGTGATTGCCTGTTTTATTTTTGGAAATCCCGGGGTTACCGTGCGATTCTCCTATGGACCGCCACCCAGGCTCAAAGGGAACTGAGTCTATTCATGCTAGAAACTTCCGTGTGCAGCCGCAAGCTATTATGGGCTCTAGCATAGTTTGAGTAAGTTGCGTGAAGCTCTTGAAGAGGTGGATCAGCAGGTAGTGGGTTTGTAGGTTTGGTATGGTCTGCCCGGAGTAGAGAGTTAATGCTTCTGAAAGACTGTGTCTCGGTCATCCGTCTCTCAAACACCATGCAGTGCGAGAATCAACGGAGGTGATCGAGTCTTGAGGGGAAAAGTGCGCAAACCTCTGCAGAGTGCACAATCTAATCATGGTTAGCCGTGTCCCCGGTTATGGACAATTCTGAGTATCTAGTACTTGAGTATTCGCATGTATCTCAACACTCTAAAATCAATTTTGCTTGGGTTGTTAAATTACTTTTAATTGGGATCATTGAGTTGGGGTGTACCTTCTCAAATGATGTTTCAAGTACCATGATAGTTAAATTAAAACTGATTCCTTTGTAGTAGGGAAAAATTGGCTTTTCGCAAAAACTGTAACCATAGAGCTTTCCACCAGCCAAATATGCATGTAGTAGTAGCATTATTCTGTTATTGCTCTTCTGTGTTACATTGCTAGCATATTCCATGTGCTGACCCGTTCTCGGGCTGCAACGTATTATGTTGCAGACTTTTCAGGCGAGGAGTAAGGTTCGTAGGTCGTTGCCGTGCAGCTCAGTTATGCCGTTGGAGTTGATGGACTCACTTTATCTTCCAAGCCTTCCGTTGTTATCGCATTAGATGGCCTTAAGCCATATTATTGTAATAAGTTCTCTTCTGAGACATTCGATGTAATAAGTGTGTGATTGCTACTCTGTTATAAATCCTTCGAAGTACTATGTGGTGTCAGCATTACTGATCCAGGGATGACACCGGAGCACAGAGACTTGACCATATGAGGTCGGGTCGCTACAAGATTACAATCTCATGGAATTTGATCCAACCAAGTACCTACATGGGTTATATAACATGTAAGATGCAAATATATCCAAGACATAAGATTTTCATCATAAGAGAAATATCAAGGATTAGTCATAAGCTCATGTCTTGCATGTGTCCAATGGAGTTCTACTCCAAGTTTGAAGCATCTATGATGTTCAATTCTTCTCTCAACCTGCAAAACACTTTCTCATCAAGAGGTTTAGTGAATATATCCGCTAATTGCTTTTCGGTGCGAACATGCTTAAGATTAATGTCACCCTTAGCAACATGATCTTGAATGAAATGATGACAAAATTCAATATGCTTAGTTCGAGAATGTTGTACGGGATTATGACCAATTTTGATAGCACTTTCATTGTCATAAAGCAATGGACCATGTTTCACATATATCCCATAATCTTTAAGAGTTTGGGTCATCCAAAGTAATTGAGCACAACATGAACCAGCGACAATGTACTCCGCTTCGGCGGTGGATAAGGATACCAAGTTTTGTTTCTTGTAGGACCAAGACACAAGAGATCTACCAAGAAATTGACAAGTACCCGAAGTGGACTTTCTATCAACTTTGTCTCCGGCATAGTCCGAGTCGGAGTAGCCAACAAGATCAAAAGAGGCCCTCTTAGGATACCAAATGCCAAAATTTGGTGTATGAATTAAGTATCTCACTATCCTTTTCACGGCCTTAAGATGACATTCTCTCGGAGCAGCTTGATATCATGCACACATGCACACACTTAGCATGATATCAGGACATGAAGCACATAGATATAACAATGAACCAATCATAGAGTGATAAACCTTCTTATCAACCGTTCACCATCTTTGGTCAAGTCAAGATGTCCACTAGTAGGCATGGGTGTAGTCATACCTTTGCATTCTTGCATATTGAACTTCTTGAATAGGTCCTTGGTGTACTTCGTTTGAGAGACAAAGGTACCTTCCTTAGTTTGCTTGATATGCAAACCAAGAAAGAATTTGAGTTCACTCATCATAGACATCTCAAACTTCTCCGACATTAGCTTCCCAAACTTTTCACTAAAATGAGGGTTAGTGGAACCAAATATAATATCATCAACATAGATTTGGCACACAAATAGTTCTCCATTAACCCTTTTAGTAAAAAGTGTGGAATCAATTTTCCCAATTTCAAAGCCTTTTTCAATAAGGAACTTGGTCAAGCATTTATACCATGCTCTAGGAGCTTGTTTAAGACCATAAAGGGCTTTGTGAAGTTTGTAAACATGATTTGGTTTCTTAGGATTGACAAAGCCGGGAGGCTGCTTAACATAAACTTCCTCCTCTATTTCACCATTCAGAAAAGCACTTTTAATGTCCATTCGGTACAAGGTGATATCATGATGATTAGCATAGGCAAGTAAGATGCGAATGGACTCAAGTCTAGCAACGGGAGCGTAAGTCTCACCATAGTCCATACCTTTGACTTGTGTGTAGCCTTGGGTGACAAGATGTGCTTTGTTGCAAACTACTTGTCCATCTTCATCTTGCTTGTTGCGAAACACCCATTTGGTACCGATGATGTTGTGGTTGTTGTCGGGCTTCTCAACCAATGTCCAAACTTGGTTTGTCTCAAAGTTGTGTAGCTCTTCATGCATAGCATTTATCCAATCCGGATCTTCCAATGCTTCTTCGACCTTCATAGGTTCAATGCTAGAGATGAAAGAATAGTTTTCACAAAAGTTAGCTAAACGAGTTTTAGAGCGAGTGATTCTCCCGGTTTGAATATCATTGTAGATTTGCTCGACGGGATGATCTTTAGCAATTCTTGCTCGAACTCGTGAAAGCTTTTGCTTGGTTCTTGGTTGAACTTCTTCTTCATCTTGTTCTTCTTCTTGGCCTTCTTCATTGTTGGCGTTGTCGTTCTCTTGTCGTGGTGGAGAAGGAGGTTGTTGACGTTCATCTTGATGCACTTCCTCATTTTCTTCATCTTGATGTGTCCCACTTGTGGATGCTTCCGTATCAACTCTTGGTTCCCCTTGTCGTGAGGTAGAAGCTTCCACTTGGACGGACGAGGTACTCTCCTTCACCTCCGTTGGACGAATCTTGCCAATAGACAAGTCTTGGATTGCTTCCGAGGGATCTTTGTCTCCTACATCAATTGGCAATTGCTCTACTTGCGAGCCGTTAGATTCATCAAACTTCACATCTACCATCTCTTCAACCTTTTGGGTGAAATTGTTGTAGACACGGTAAGTGTGAGAGTTTGAGCCATAACCTAGTAGGAAACCTTCATGAGACTTAGGAGCAAATTTAGAACGACGATGCTTATCAAGAATGTAGCACTTTGAGCCGAATACTCGAAAGTATCCAACTTGGGGTTTGTTACCGGTGAGGACCTCGTATGTCGTCTTGCCGAGTAGCTTGTGAAGATACAAGCGATTTGTTGCATGACAAGCTGTCTCAACCGCTTCTGCCCAAAAGTGCTTTGGTGTCTTGTACTCATCAATCATCGTTCTCGCCATTTCGATGAGTGTCCGGTTCTTCCTCTCAACAACTCCATTTTGTTGAGGTGTGTACGTAGCCGAGAACTAGTGTGAAATCCCTTCTTCGTCAAGAAAGGTGTCCACATTTGCGTTCTTGAACTCCATTCCGTTGTCGCTGCGAACCTTCTTGATCTTCACTTCAAATTGATTTTGGGCCTTCCTGGCGAAGTTTTTGAAGATCTTTTGGACCTGTGATTTATCATCGAGAAAGAACACCCACGTAAATCTTGAAAAATCATCAACTATAACTAGACCAAAAGAATTTCCACCGAGACTCTTGTAAGCGTTGGGACCAAAAAGATCCATGTGAAGTAGCTCGAGTGGCCTCCTTGTGGTCATGATGTTCTTCACGGGATGCCTTCCTCCAACCTGTTTACCTGCTAGACAAGCACTGTAAAGTCTATCCTTATCAAATATGACATCGCTAACACCAAGGATATGATTCCCTTTAATAAGCTTGTCAAGGTTTCTCATGCCAACGTTACCTAGTCGTCTATGCCATAACCAACCTTTTGAGGATTTAGCAATGAAGCAAGTTTTAGGTTGAGCCTTTTTACTGAAATCAACAATGTATAGATCACCACTACGCACACTGGTAAAGACCATTTTTTGATTATCTCTACGAAAAACTTGGCAATCTACTTCAGTAAATAGGACGTTTAAACCGAAATCAGCAAGTCTAGATACTGAAAGTAAGTTGTAGCCAAGAGATTCAACGAGCATAACATTCTGAATGGAGCTATCATGTGATATGGCCACCTTACCGAGGCCAACCACCTTACCCTTTGAGTTGTCACCAAAAGTGACATACTTTCGAGGACTATCATTTTCAGCAAGCTCACGAAACATGTCTTTATCTCCGGTCATGTGATCAGTACATCCACTATCAAGAACCCATTCCTTTCCTCCTGACATATATCCCCGAAGATTTGCCATAAGACCAAAGTGTCTCATTGCATCGTCAAGATTGAAGTCACTATCATCATCATCATCATAGTATCCATGTTCAACATCGTCATGTGGTAGATCAAGTCCTAGAGAGGGTAATTCGTTAGAGTGAGCTTGACAATGATCTTGCTTATGAATTCTTATAGCTTCGGAAATAATATCACCAATAATTCCAACATCTCCTTTGACACGCATAAGATTTGTAAGTTCAAATAGATGATCACCAAACATAGGATCACTGGTATTCATCTTACTCAAGGCAATAGACTTATGGAGAATTTCATCTAGATTTTTCAAGGAATAATTTGGAAAGCGTTCCTCGAGAAATTTCCATATAGTGTACGCACACTCAAGAGTAGGCAAGTTTCCAATCAAATTTCTAGGCAAGCCTCTAGTGGTAAGATTAACAGTTCTAAGATTCCTAATCATGTCAATTGACTCATCAAGAGTAGGATGCATAGGATCAACATGAGGTGCACAAGGGCTAGCAATGTACTTGTTCAAATGATATTGATTGAAAATTGCAAGCATCTCATTTTTCCACTCATGAAAATACTCTCCATCAAGTATAGGCACTCTATGTCTAAGACTCCCCAGAGTAGACTCGTCCATATTCCTCCAATGGTGATTAAACCAAGACAATGGAGACCAATGCTCTGATACCACTTGTAGGACCTTGAGAAGAGGTGTCTAGAGGGGGGTGATTAGACACTAAGTATCAACGTTGTAGTTTTTAACTTCTTTAAGTTTAAGTGGAGTTTAGGAACAAGTTTAACATTCACAATACATAACAAGCAAGCATGCAAAGAGTATATGAGCAGCGGAAAAAGTAAAGCATGCAACTTGCAAGAACGTAAAGGGAAGGGTTTTGGAGGATTCAAACGCAATTGGAGACATGGATGTTTTTGTCGTGGTTCCGATAGGTGGTGCTATCGTACATCCACGTTGATGGAGACTTCAACCCACGAAGGGTAACGGTTTTGTGAGTCCACGGAGGGCTCCACCCATGAAGGGTCCATGAAGAAGCAACCTTGTCTATCCCACCATGGCCGTCGCCCATGAAGGACTTGCCTCACTAGCGATAGATCTTCATGAAGTAGGCGATCTCCTTGCCCTTACAAACTCCTTGGTTCAACTCCACAATCTTGTCGGAGGCTCCCAAGTAACACCTAGACAATCTAGGAGACACCACTCTCCAAGAAGTAACAAATGGTGCGTTGATGATGAACTCCTTGCTCTTGTGCTTCATATGATAGTCTCCCCAACACTCAACTTTCTCTCATAGGATTTGGATCTGGTGGAAAGAAGATTTGAGTGGAAAGCAACTTGGGGAAGGCTAGAGATCAAGATTCATATGGAAGGAATGGAATATCTTGGCCTCAACACATGAGTAGGTAGTTCTCTCTCAGAAATAGGATGCTGGAAGTGTAGGTTCATTCTGATGGCTCTCTCCACGAATGAAGAGGAGGTGGAGGGGTATATATAGCCTCCACACAAAATCTAACCGTTACATACAACTTACCAAACTCGGTGGGACTGAATTGACAAAACTCGGTCGGACCGATTCAGCAAATCTAGTGACCGTTAGGATTTTCGGTGGGACCGAATTGCAACTCGGTGGGACCGATATGGTTAGGGTTAGGGCATAACGTAATCTCGGTGAGACCGATTACACAAACTCGATGAGACCGATTTTGGTAATCAGCTAACCAGAGAGTTAGTCAGGCAAACTCGGTGGGACCGATTACTCAAACTCGGTGGGACCGATTTTGGTAATAAGTTAACTAGAGAGTTTGCATTGTAGTCTCGGTAGTACCGATTGCTCAAACTCGGTGAGACCAATTTTGGTAATGGACATGCACAGAGAGATTACAATCCCATTTCGGTGAGACCGAGATCCCTATCGGTGAGACCGATTTGCCTAGGGTTTGTGGCAGTGGCTATGTCATCTGAACTCGGTGGCGCCGGATAGAAAGAATCGGTGGGGCCAAGTTTGACTTTAGGTTTAGGACATATGTGTGGAAGTGGGAAAGTAGTTGAGGGTTTTGGAGCATATCACTAAGCACTGTGGAGCAAGAAACTCATTAAGCAACACCTCATCCCTTCTTGATAGTATTTGCTTTTCCTATAGACTCAATGTGATCTTGGATCACTAAAATGTAAAATGAAGAGTCTTGAGCTTGAAGCTTGAGCCAATCCTTTGTCCTTAGCATCTTGAAGGAGTTCCCACATCCTTTAGTCCATGCCACTCCATTGTTGAACTTACCTGAAACATACTAGATAAAAGTGTTAGTCCAACAAGAGATATGTTGACATTAATTACCAAAACCACCTAGGGAGCACTTGTGCTTTCAATGTGGTTCAATGATGAAAGGAGGGAGGAAAAGTAGTATAGACTGGCTATCCAGCCGCTTTGTTGGTCGAAAAGGGAAAAAGGGGGTAACCCAGTACACACATCTGTAAGGAACCGATCTCTTTGTTGAAAAGGGAAAGAAATTGGGGGGGTTGGGTAGTTTGTGCAGGACTAGATTTGCTTCCCTCACATAGGAAGAAAGTTCAAAGAGAACAAATATGGGACCAACACAGATATGATGCTTGGCTACATACTCTACATCACCCATTTCTACGTGTGGATGCATATGGTGCTAGCATGTCCTATACAGCTATTTTGTTGTTGTTAATCTAAGATGCCACCGGAAAATTGAAGCAGTGCCACTGTTAAAAGTAAATTACATTTTTTAACGAATGTTGTTTCAAGAGAATGTCTCTGTTAATATGAATCAATGCAACCGTTTTAGAAATGCTACTATCCTGCTTTGTTTTCCATCCAAGATAAGTTAGATGCTTCTTTCTGTCACCGTTTGTTTCATCCTCCTTTATCGGCAAGTAATTGTTTCCCTTTTTGCCTCTGTTAAAACAGGGGTATCGATTCAACTTGTTGCTATTGCGACATTTTGCTTCGCTACTCGAAACACTTATGTTTTAAGAGTGTTTTGTGCAGTTCAACTTGAATGTCACACCGGTGACTTTGCTTAATTTTGGTGGAACTGCACAAAAGGAGATCGAGATTTGTTTCCAGTCTTCATGGCGAGTTGTTTCAAATCTTGGTCTCAACCACATGATGTGCAGTGTGCTTTGAGATGTTGTGCTACTTGTTTTGGTACTGTTTTAAATAAATGTTGAATTGAAGCTATTGTATTGCTGTCTTTTCCCATTAAGTAGTGAACAAAAATGGGACCAACCCAGACATGATGCTTGTTGATTTGTTATAACAAATTCAGCATCACCCCCTTTATAAGCCAGTAATTGATGCCACTCTCAGAATTAACTACTGAATCTTATTTCAAAACTGCAACACTTGTTAGGGATTGGCAGGATTACCATTTTTGTGGCCGCATGTTTCATCCTCCTTTATTAGCCAGTAATTGATTCCTTTTTGCCTCTATTTAAACAGGGATATCTATTCAAGTTGTTGCTATTGCGACATTTTGCTTCGCTACGTGAAACACTTTGCTTGATTTCAGTGCAATAGCACAAAACGAGATTGGATTTCCTATTCGTGTTGGCAGATTCGTATTTTAATTTGGTGTTCTCATGAAAGGTCGGTACAGGCCTTCATCCACATGATTGTGCAGTGTGCTTTGAGATGTTGTGCTACTTTTATTGGTACTGTTTTAAATAAATGTTGAATTGCAGCTATTGTATTGCTGTCTTTTCCCATTAAGTAGTGAACAAAAATGGGACCAACCCAGACATGATGCTTGTTGCTTTGTTACAACAAACTCTGCATCACCCCCTTTATAAGTAGATGGAAGCACATATTGTTGTTGCGCCCACTCTCCCCTAGAACTGTTTATGCTTTTCGTTAATCTAATGCCGCTGGTAAAATTAAGCAATGCCACTCTCAGAATTAATTAACTACTGAATCTTAGTTCAAAACCGCAACACTTGTTAGGAATGGTATTATCCTGCTTTGTAGTTCTTTCTACATGTTTAACCAAGGTATTGTTAAGATAATGTCTCTGTTAAAATGAATCAGTTGCATTGTTTTAGGAATGGTACTTTTCTGCTTTGTCGTTCTTTATACATGTTGAAACAAGGCATTGTTAAGATAATGTCTCAGTCAATATGAATGAATCACACTGATGGAGAATTGCTACTCTCCTGCTTTGTTTCCCATTAAGACAAGTCATCAACCGTTATTTCTCAGTAATTGTTTCCCTTATACCTATTGTTGCTTACAGGGATATCAAAATTAAAGCTCGGTTTTATTCCGACTTTGATTTTAGTTGAACTGCACAAAAGGAGCCAATGTGTCCAAGGCAAACTGCTACGTTACTGGGTCCAGTTGGTCGTTCCACTTTGCAGAAAGAAGCAGTCACTATTTGCACTACATTACAGAAGGAATGATCGAGAAGCTTTACAGAGTATTATTAGACACCGGTGACATGACTAGTCTGCAGAGACCATTGGCAATTTAACAACACGTGGAGTGCCCTGGGCAAAAAGTGCCCAAACAAGTACAAGAAGCTACGACAGGACTCCATGATCATAGGCATTACATATTTTGAATGGGAAAAGCTTGTCAAAGTTTAATCATTGATGTTAGCAAGAAGACGTTAGTTTAATATATTGGAATTGGAAAACCTTGTCAAAATTTGCTCATTGATGTTAGCCAGAAGACATGCATTTGATACTTTTGAGTGGGACGCCCTTGCTGTGAGCAGCGTCGAGTGTTTTTTCCTATTCCTGTGTTCAGTTTAGAAGTAAATAGTTACTCTGCTGAGATATTCCTGTGTTAAGAGTTTGTTCTGAATATTGTCTATGTAATGCCAGGCCTTGTGTTTAATTGCAAAGTTGAGCTTGGAATGTTGTGGCATGCGGCATCACGAGCTGTTCACCGTGCCTCCTGAGAATAATGCTTCGTATTGTTTTGCATGTCGATCTAATGCCAGTGATTTGCTTGTTAAGAAGATCATCCTCTTCTGTTGTTTCCGTGCGTAAGAAGTTCATCGTCTGATGTTTCATTCATAGCCTATACGACATGTCGGGTAGGTAAGACGTGAAACCATATGATCTTCCGACCAACTCTTGATATTAGGCCGTGATTGGATCGTCGTTTTCCAACCAAAACCGCTTGTAAAACTGATGCTTGTAAATTAAAGCAGATGGTCTCGGGCGAAGGCGCTTGGTTGGTCGATTTCGACTAGTAAAATATCGGAAGTACTTCAAACACGATAAAAACGCTGAACGACACTCGGACGATTACTAATCCAGTCGTTAGCTGTTGTTTCAGCCTTGCCCATGGATGGCATGATACGCACGTCGTGCATGTATCGTCTGGTAATGTCGTCCATATAGCAGTGCTCGTAAAATATACACTGGTCTCTCAAATTACACGCGTAACCCGCCAGCTTTACTTACAGACCTCGGGCCCTCGGTTTCATTACGCCTGTATTTTACGCATTGTTTCCGATGACGAGTAAATTACACTTGTATGTTAATACAGGTTTGAAATAAACCAGAGCTCCCAAGTGCGGCCTTAGGGCATGTACAATGGTTGATAAAGTAGTCTTATCTTAAGTCTTGCATGTAATTTAGATATGACAAACGAGAGAGTCTACAATGGGTCATCTCTTAGCCTTATCTTCAATAACTAGTCGTTCCTAAAAATGTGGTGAGACATATTGTGCTAAGAGATCATCTCTTGTCTTCTCTTAAATAAGAGAAGACACACCTTTTCTTATGAGTTCTCTCTCCTCCATCTCATCATTTATCCTACGTGTCACTCCTAAGATAGCACCATTGTACATGCCCTTACTATTTCATGCTGTCTTAGTTTCTCAAAGGTGCTCATAGGTGTCCGATGATCCTGGCTTCCTGAATGAGCAGCGGGCGCTGTATCAGACCTCCATAGGGCCCGCGAGGCCCTCTCCGTTGTCCTTCGAGTTGTTGCGCTCGTCGTGGCGCCGAGCATTGTTAACATCGTCAACGAACATGAGGATTCAGGAGATGACTTTATTTTGACTGGATGACACTAGGGACCCACAAGGGCCATAGCCGTACGTACGCAAGTGCCTCCTTATTATGTACAACTATATTTTTTTTGCTTTCTCCTGGTTTCCTAACATCACGGTCCCACACCATTGTCAACCTATGTAGTCAATATAAACGAGAGAATTGCACAAGGTGCGGCCAATAGCTTGGACCAAGCAGCTCGAGTAGTATTTGTGTTTTTTAGGCGTGAGCACTGCAGAGTTTTTCTTGGCGATGATTTCGTTGTTGTTCAGAGGAGAGTAGGGTATTAACTGGGCGAGCTGTGGCCCGTCTAGCCCAGGCCAGATATCCAGCCCAGATACTAATTTTTTTCAAGATGAAACTGGCTAGCCCAGCTATACATCTTTTTGAGGAATACCCAGGCAAGGTCAACTTGTTATTCTCCGCCCCGCTGGGCTGCAAATCTTTCCTAGGAGGGATGCATTAGGCTGAACAGGAAAATGGGCTTCAAAAAATAATAAATGGGATGTAATTATAAAAACTGGGCAGTAACTATAAAAAAATGCACAAAACACGAAATTAGTTTATAAAATATTATTTATGGATTTTGAAAATCTTAAATTTTCATTGATGCGCGCGCAATGTTTCGTTGGATTTTTACGTAATACAAATTTATATTTAATCTGACTAGAAATTTCAGGATAAAAATATTTCGGATCCCATCAAAATGTGGGAAATTTTATTGAATTCTGTCTTAAACGGTTGCTTGAAATTATTAATCATTGTCCTAGCTAGAAAATGGGCTCTACTTTTAACAAACTGTAAATGGGTTGTTGTAAATTCCATTAGAATTCAAAAATGGGTTGTACATTCTTACAAAACGCAAATGGGCTATAAGTTCTCTGCCACACACTTCTGGGCCTACTAAGTGATGCGTCCCCTAAAAAAATAAGTTGACGCGTATGCAAGGCTTTGTCAACTTATTATAGTCAACACACGGTTCTAGCAGTAGCATCCAACGGATGTCGTGCTTCTTCTTCAATCTCGGATATTCTTAGCTTCGGCCGCCCAAAAAATGATTCCTCCCCCTGACATCTGGGGCGCACCATTTCGGAGGCTGACCTGTGGGCCTACTTTGTTGGAGCGTACCAACGGCTTTGTCAACTTGGTCAATATAAATGATTCTAGCTTCAGTGACCGTACGATGTCCATCCAAATGTCGTAGTGCTTCTTCAACCTGCTCCTGCCTCCCGTGGCCGGCTGTGCTGCAGTGGAGGCCTCACCGCCCCCATACTACTCCCACTGTTGGCCAGGCCATCCCTCCACTCACCCACACCCCTTGTTATTCTGCGGCGACGGCAGTCTCACGCCGCAGCCGAACCAGTGAACCCTCGTACTCCTCTCCATGCGGGCTTCCACTGCTGCGTCTTCCCCGACTCCGTGTCGTCCCCTTCCTAGGCCTCGCAGTCGTCCATCGCCCTGGTGCTCTTGGCGCGGCGTGGTCAACGCGGTCAACGACCGACTTCCATCGAAAGAGTACTGTACGTGGAGAGGCTGACAGCTGGGTCCATGGCGGCCACAAGGAAGTGCCTCCTTATTACGCGCAAAATAATTATTCCTCCACCTGATAGCAGGGACCCACCGGACGGGCCCCCTTATTTCGCGAAAAAACGTTTCCCCCCTGACAGCAGGGACCCACCGGACGGGCCACCTTATTTCATGAAAAAAATGTTTCCCCCCTGACTGCTGGGACCCATCGGACGGGCCACCATATTTCGCGAAAAAACATTCCCCCCACTGTCAGCTCGGACCCACCGGAAGTGCCTCTTTATTACGCACAAAAAAATGAATACTCCCCCTGCTAGCTGGGACCCACCTTGGTGGGAGGCTGACTTGTGGGCCTACTAAGTTGACGGGGACGGAGGGCTTTGTCAACTTAGTCAATATGAATGATTCTAGCTCCAGTGACCGTACGATGTCCATCCAACGGCCATGGTGCTTCTTCAACCTCTGGTCTTCATGCTCCAGCCGCCCAAAGCAGCGTCGGTCGTGACGCGTGCTCCTGCCTCCCGTGGCCGGCTGTGATGCCGCGGAGTCCTCACCGCCCCTACTACTCCCACCGCTGTCCAGGCCATCCCTCTACTCACCAACACCCCATGTTATTCTGCGGCGACGACAGCCTCACACCGCAGCCGAACCAGTGAACCCTCGTACTCCTCTTCGCATGGGCATCCACTGTTGCATCTTCCCCGGCTCCGCGTCGTCCCCTTCCTAGGCCTCGCTGTCGTCCACCGCCGTGGTGCTCTCGGCGCGGCGTGGTCAATGTGGTTAACGACCGACTTCCATCAGAAGAGTACTGTGCGTGGAGAGGCTGACAGTTGGGTCCACGGCGGCCGCAAGGAAGTGCCTCCTTATTACGCACAAAATAATTATTCCTCCACCTAACAGCAGGGACCCACCGGACGGGCCACCGTATTTCACGAAAAAAACGTTTCCACCCTGACTACTGGGACCCACTAGCTACATCTTCGCACGCAAGGAAATGCATCAGGGCAAAAAAACCAAAAACGATTCGCCCCCCTAACTGCTGGGACGCACCAGCTATATCTTCGCAGGCAAGGAAGTGCCTGATAGCCGGGACCCACCTGGTCGAAGCGTACGTAGCATTATCATTCTGGTCACGAACATGTACGTACATATATACTGGTGGATGTAGAGGCGCGCACGTGTCGTAGTAGAGGCGCGCACGTAGCATGTACACGTACGTACAGCGGCCAGGGTGCAAGAAAGAAAATATGGACACGTATGTGTACATACGGGCGGGGTCTCGAACGCCTACTCGTGCATACGTACGGCGAGGGCTCGTGTACATGGCTGGGTCGGAATGGAGAAACAGCGTCGTCGTCGTGTTCATGGGGAGGCAACGAAATGCGTCGTGTACATGGGGAGGCAACGGAATGTGTCGTGTTCATGGGGAGGCAACGGAATGAGTTGTGTTCATCGGGAGGCAATGGAACACGTGGGAGCCAAACGAGGCCTGGCGTACCGCACAACGGAGGAAACGGACCTACTATGTTCGGAACGGGGTCCTGTTGATCGGGCGGGGTGTGGCATACCGCACAACGGAGGAAACGGACCTCCTACGTTCGGAACAGGGGTCCTGTTGATCGGGAGGGGTGTGGCATACCG
>NC_041393.1:102463886-102518517 GCF_002162155.2 Triticum dicoccoides
ATTCATCCAATCGATCGGCTTCAGTTAGCAGCAGTAGCGAAGGAATCGCTCGATCGGGTTCAGTTAACAGCCATCGATCGATCGCTCGGGTTAAGTAACGCATAGCCTGCAGTGCAATCGCTCGGGTTCAGTTAGAGCCCAACGCCTCGCCCGGGTTCAGTTAGAGCCAACGCCTCGCACACAGTGCGTACGTGTACGAGAGAAATGTGCATCCCTCGGCCCCCGACCTCACACCGTAACCGGCAACTCCCCGAAATTTTCCTCCCCCTCGCTTCTACCACGGTTTTTTCCGTCATGGACGGCCCAAAGAATTTCATGCAGCTGCGTCTCCGGCCCGCCCAGGACAAAAAGCCCATTTTCTGTCATGATTTTTGTCATATAAGTAGGAGCCCACCACATCTATGATGATACCGGGTTTTGTCACAACTATCGTCATAGAAGTGTCATATGTATGACAAAAAAAATTCGTTCGGCCCAAAATGTCATGGATGTATCTTTTTTTTTGTAGTGGCAAGAGGACACTGCCGCACGGGGACAACTTCAAACCCGAGGTGGGCGTAAAAATAACAAGGCATTGATAAAGGCCGAAGACTTAAAGGGCTCCTCGGATACCCGACGTGTAAACTCTTCAGATTTAGCTCGGCAATCCTCAAGATAGATGATGGGAAGATTTGTTGAACCAGTTTTCAAGACCGATAACCGAAGACGAAGAACAGTTCTAAAGAACTGAGGAGCGTCCCCAACTTGTAGACCGGTTCAGGGGGCTATTAACGGTGTCCTGGACTAGGGGGTACTCACCACACCGTCTCCCGATCTCTTGGATTGGGCCAAGGAGCCCCAGGCCGTTTACTCATGGGCCAGCTCGGACAGCCCCTACCGCATACAAGGAAGACTCCACAAGACTTGGCGCCCAAGATAAGGACTCTCCTAAACCCTAGGCCTCCGATGTCTTATATAAACCGAGGCTAGGCTAGTCAATAGATATATCATATTCATACTACAATCTTGTGGTAGATACATGTACTTTGTACTACACCCATATGAAAGCAATCAAAAGCAGTATGTAGGGTATTATCTCTTCGATAGAGCCCGAAGCTGGGTAAAACCCCGTGTCCATGTTACCATCGCTCCAAGACGCCTAGCTTAGGACCCCTACTACAAGATACGTCGGATATTGAACCGACAGGCCCTTACCTGTGAACCGCCATCTTCAATATCCTCATGTGCTTCATATTGATGAACCACTATAGGTATAACCCGACCCCTCATGGCGGGTCATACCTAATAGCCATATCCCCAGCATTAGGCCCCAGGTTGATTTGAACTTGTTCATGTCAATCTTCAACACTTAGAAAAAATCATTCCTTCTTCATTTGTGCAAGATCTCATAACCCACCATAACGTCATCTTCTGCGATCGTGGTAACCCGCCATGATGTCATCTGTCAATAATTTTACACAATATCCCACATATCTTAACGGATCTTTGTCTTTAATGCCCTTTCCGAAAATCGAGGCATCCGAACCACTGGATAATCATGTTTTGCCTCCTCATTTTTTCGTGTCCACTTGTTAGCCTTTTCCTTATAAATAGGGTCGAACAACCTCTTTTCATTCTCCCCCCTTTCCTTCTCGTCTTCCTCCTCCTGCGACTCATCTGCCACTTGAGCTCCGCCGCTGCCGCGAAGCTCACCGTCCTCCTCGCCCTTGGCCGCTGCATCGACCTGAACGGGACCAGAGAACGCAGGCGCTCTATCGCATTTCATCTGCATCTGTAAGTGTTCCCTTCCAATGCTCTATATCCGCATTAGGGTTTTTGTAGTTCTTCGAGTTCTTCGTAGTTCTTCGTCGTTCTTCTAGACATCCCTTGTTTTAGATCCGAATATGTCTTATTAGGACGCGGGGAACCTGTTTCCATTCCTTTTGTTACCAAAGCTTGCTTCACAGATGTATAAATCTCGCCCTTGTGCTAGTTCCTCTGCTACTGCAATGCTTTAGGTTTTGATTTATTTTCTTTTCTCACATAGCGCCAGATCCAAATCGCCTGCTACCATCTGTAAAAACTTGTTTTTCCCACACTTAGCAGATTTTACGCCTGATACATACCAATCTGGTCATAGCGGCTTACACCACTAGTTGTAGCTAGATTCAACACTTAGCAGATTTTCCTCTTGATAGATATCGATATCTTCATGGCGGCTGACATGACCGGCTGTAGCTAGTCATATATCATTAGGCCCCTTTTAAGCCGCCATTCTGAATATGTGTTGTAGTGCTTTGCCTCCGGCTTAACTTAAATCGATAAAGTTGTTCTTTTTCTTTTTAGGCTTCTTTCTTCACAATGGCCCCGAAGACGGCCACTTCCGGTAACTGGGTTCCCTCCACTGTCACTGAGGACACACTGAAGGACTTTGTGAAAACCGGCTATTTGCCAGAAAAGACTATCATGCATTACCGCGCCCCCCAAGCCGGAAGAGGAGAAACCTCAGCCAAAGGATGATGAAGTCATTGTCTTTACTGATCACATGAACCGGGGCTTCTCACCGCCTGGCTCTAAATTTTTCCGAGACGTTCTGCACTTTTTTGACCTTAATCCTCAAGACATCGGACCCAATTCCGTGTCAGACATATGCAATTTTCAAGTTTTCTGTGAGGTGTACGTTCAAGAGGAGCCCAGTGTGGAACTGTTCAGGGAATACTTTTATTTGAACTGCCAAAACGAGTATTCAAACGGACCCAGCCTAGAACTATGCGGAATCTTAGTTCAATGAAGGAGAGATGCTATCTTCCCCTATGCTCGCCTGCTGAGTCATCCCAAGATTGGAACCAAACATGGTTCTATTGCAAGGACACTTCTCTGGCTGACGAGAACCGACTGCCAGGCTTTCGTGCCCTGCGTCTTGACTCAAAACATCCTCTTCCTGATAAGCTGACCGCTACTGAACGCAAAAAACTCGCCCCCACCATCACCAAGGTCAAGGCTCTGTTGGGAAACGGCTTAACTGGCATTGACTTGGTTCAATGCTGGGTTGCTTGGCAGATCATACTACTGAGTCGCCAAAGCGGCTTAATGTGTACTTACACAGGCAATAAAAAGGATCCAGTGCACCATAGCTCTGTGCGTTTAACTAACGACGCCATCAATGAAATGACAAAGTCTCTTTTGAATGAAGACCCGGCAGACTGCAGCAAAGTGGGCCTAGAACCTTTCTGTAGATCTAGCCCGCCACCAAAGGTGAGTCTTTAAATTACTTACCTTACCTTCATCCTTAAATACTTTGTTTAACTCAACTTTGATGACCTTCACAGGCTGATGATGTTTTTTGGAAGAAAACATATGATCATGAAGCTGCCAAGAGGGCCAGGAAAGCCAAGAAAGCCGCCAAGAGTACTGTCAAGAAGAAGGGGAAGAAATCCAGTACTGCTGAGCTGTTTGAACTGAACGACGGCTCTGAGTCGGAGGTAGCCCTTGCTTCCCTTGGCTCCTTTTTCAACCATCTTATTGACATTGATTATCATCAGGATGACACGGGTGCCAGCCAAACAATCAAAGAAGAGGTAACTATCATTTCCTCCGACTCCGAGCCAAGACAGAAAATTCAAAGAGTAACCCGGTAAGTAAGCTTTTCACACCCCTTAGCTCATCTGGATCCTCACTTTCTTTTGAAGCAACAGCAGCATGAGAGCCGGCGACAGACCCGGACCAGTGGTGGTGAGGAATTATCTTCTGGCTTACTGAACACTCCCCGGAACCGTCGAAACAAGGTCATCCGTGATGTAAACTCTTTTTATCCTTTGGCGGGTCTCATTCGCCAGCCACTTGATTCTGTTGATTCAAATTATCAAGAGACTTCTCGCTCCTCTTCTGGTGACTCATCACAATCCCAGTTGCCGACTTTCAAAACTGCTCCTGGGTAATAACAAACACTCATTATTTGCTTCTTATTCTCCTTTATATTTATACTGACCTCTCATAACCTATGTAGTGGAAAGGCCAAGCCTAGCAAGAAGGCGAAGGTGAATAAGCCGGTTGAAGGCCCCAAGGTCGTTGAACCGGAGCAACAAATTCCAGCGCCTGAGACCTCCGCACCACAACAACAAGAACCTGTTCTTGACGTTCCACCAGAAATCCCCAGCTCTTCCATTGACCAGACGAAAAGTAATCCTTTGAATACTGAACCTTCAAGCCCGATTATAATGGCTGAGACACATGATGATGATGTGGTGATTACCAACACCGGCTTTAGAGAGCCGGGAAGTGTTCTGGAACGTAGTAATTTCAAAATTTTCCTACGCACACGCAAGATCATGGTGATGCATAGCAACGAGAGGGGAGAGTGTTGTCCACGTACCCTCATAGACCGAAAGCGGAAGCGTTAGCACAACGCGGTTGATATAGTCGTACGTCTTCACGATCCGACCGATCAAGTACCGAACGCACGGCACCTCCGAGTTCAGCACACGTTCAGTTTGATGACGTCCCTCGAACTCCGATCCAGCCGAGCTTCGAGGGAGAGTTCCGTCAGCATGATGGCGTGGTGACGATGATGATGTTCTACCGACGTAGGGCTTCACCTAAGCACCGCTATGATATTATCGAGGTGGAATATGGTGGAGGGGGGCACCGCACACGGCTAATAGATCTCAAGGATCAATTGTTGAGTTTAGAGGTGCCCCCTATCCCCGTATATAAAGGAGCAAGGGGGAGGGGCGGCCAGCCAGGAGGGGGCGCGCCAGGGAGGAGTCCTACTCCCATCGGGAGTAGGACTCCCTCCTTTCGTTGTCCAAGTAGGAGAGGGGGAAGGAAGGGAAGAGAGGAAAGGAAAGAAAGGGGGCGCCGCACCCCCTCCTTATCCTATTCGGACTAGAGGGGAAGGGGGGCGCGGCCTGCCCTGGACGCCTCTCCTCTGCTCCACTTTGGGCCCATGGGGCCCATTAACCACCCGGTGTGTTCCGGTAACCCCCCGGTACTCTAGTATACATCCGATAACCCCCGGAACTATTCCGGTGTCCAAATATAGTCGTCCAATATATCAATCTTCATGTCTCGACCATTTCGAGACTCCTCGTAATGTCCGTGATCACATACGGGACTCCGAAATATCTTTGGTACATCAAACCATATAAACTCATAATATAAACGTCAACTAACTTTAAGCGTGCAGACCCTACGGGTTCGAGAACTATGTAGACATGACCGAGACACATCTCCGGTCAATAACCAATAGCGGAACCTGGATGCTCATATTGGCTCCCACATATTCTACGAAGATCTTTATCGGTCAAACCGCATAAAAACATACGTTGTTCCCTTTGTCATCGGTATGTTACTTGCCCGAGATTCGATCGTCGGTATCTCAATACCTAGTTGAATCTCGTTACCGGCAAGTCTCTTTACTCGTTACGTAATGCATCATCCCATAACTAACTCATTAGCTACATTGTTTGCAAGGCTTATAGTGATGTGCATTACCGAGAGGGCCCAGAGATACCTCTCCGACAATCGGAGTGACAAATCCTAATCTCGAAATACGCCAACCCAACATGTACCTTCGGAGACACCTGTAAAGCTCCTTTATAATCGTGACGTTTGGTAGCACACAAAGTGTTCCTCCAGTAAACGGGAGTTGCATAATCTCATAGTTGTAGGAACATGTATAAGTCATGAAGAAAGCAAGAGCAACATACTAAATGATCAAGTGCTAAGCTAACGGAATGGGTCAAGTCAATCACATCATTCTCCTAATGATATGATCCCGTTAATCAAATGACAACTCTTGTCTATGGTTAGGAAACACTACCATCTTTGATCAACGAGCTAGTCAAGTAGAGGCATACTAGTGACACTATGTTTGTCTATGTATTCACACATGTATTATGTTTCCGTTAATACAATTCTAGCATGAATAATAAACATTTATCATGATATAAGGAAATAAATAATAACTTTATTATTGCCTCTAGGGCATATTTCCTTCAGTCTCCCACTTGCACTAGAGTCAATAATCTAGATTACACAGTAATTATTCTAACACCCATGGAGCCTTGGTGCTGATCATGTTTTGCTCGTGGAAGAGGCTTAGTCAATGGGTCTGCAAAATTCAGATCCGTATGTATCTTGCAAATCTCTATGTCTCCCTCCTAGACTTGGTCCCAGATGGAATTGAAGCATCTCTTGATGTCCTTGGTCCTCTTGTGAAATCTGGATTCCTTTGCCAAGGCAATTGCACCAGTATTGTCACAGAAGATTTTCATTGGTCCCGATACACCAGGTATGACACCTAGATCGGATATGAACTCCTTCATCCAGACTCCTTCATTTGCTGCTTCTGAAGCAGCTATGTACTCCGCTTCACATGTAGATCCTGCCACGATGCTTTGTTTAGAACTGCACCAGCTGACAGCTCCACTGTTCAATATAAACATGTATCCGATGTGTGATTTAGAATCGTCTGGATCAGTGTCAAAGCTTGCATCGACATAACCATTTACAACTAGCTCTTTGTCACCTCCATAAAAGAGAAACATATCCTTAGTCCTTTTCAGGTATTTCAGGATATTCTTGACCGCTGTCTAGTGATCCACTCCTGGATTACTTTGGTACCTCCCTGCTAAACTTATTGCTAAGCATACATCAGGTCTGGTACATATCATTGCATACATGATAGAGCCTATGGCTGAAGCATAGGGAACATCTTTCATTTTCTCTCTATCTTCTGCTGTGGTTGGGCATTGAGTCTGACTCAACGTCACACCTTGTAATACAGGCAAGAACCCTTTCTTTGCTTGATCCATTTTGAACTTTTTCAAAACTTTATCAAGGTATGTGCTTTGTGAAAGTCCAATTAAGCGTCTTGATCTATCTCTATAGATATTGATGCCTAATATATAAGCAGCTTCACCGAGGTCTTTCATTGAAAAACTTTTATTCAATTATCCTTTTATGCTATCCAGAAATTCTATATCATTTCCAATCAACAATATGTCGTCTACATATAATATCAAAAATGCTATAGAGCTCCCACTCACTTTCTTGTAAATACAGGCTTCTCCAAAAGTCTGTATAAAACCATATGCTTTGATCACACTATCAAAGCATTTATTCCAACTCCGAGAGGCTTGCACCAGTCCATAAATGGATCGCTAGAGCTTGCACACTTTGTTAGCACCTTTTGGATTGACAAAACCTTCTGGTTGCATCATATACAACTCTTCTTCTAGAAATCCATTCAGGAATGCAGTTTTGACATCCATTTGCAATATTTCATAATCATAAAATGCAGCAATTGCTAACATGATTTGGACAGACTTAAGCATCGCTACGAGTGAGAAAGTCTCATCATAGTCAACCCCTTGAACTTGTCGAAAACCGTACAAGTCGAGCTTTGTAGACAGTAACATTACCATCAGCGTCAGTCTTCTTCCTAAAGATCCATTTATTCTCGATGGCTTGCCGATCATCAGGCAAGTCAACCAAAGTCCATACTTTGTTCTCATACATGGATCCCATCTCAAATTTCATGGCCTTAAGCCATTTTTCGGAATCTGGGCTCATCATCGCTTCCTCATAGTTCGTAGGTTCACCATGGTCAAATAACATGACCTCCAGAATAGGATTACCGTACCACTCTGGTGCGGATCATACTCTGGTTGACCTACGAGGTTCGGTAGTAACTTGATCTGAAGTTTCATGATCAATATCATTAGCTTCCTCACTAATAGGTATAGTCGTCACAGGAACCAGTTTCTATGATGAACTATTTTCCAATAAGGGAGCAGGTACAGTTACCTCATCAAGTTCTACTTTCCTCCCACTCACTTCTTTCGAGAGAAACTCCTTCTCTAGAAAGGATCCGAATTTAGCAACAAAAGTCTTGCCTTCAGATCTGTGATAGAAGGTTTACCAAATAGTCTCCTTTGGGTATCCTATGAAGACACATTTCTCCGATTTGGGTTCGAGCTTATCTGGTTGAAGTTTCTTCACATAAGCATCGCAGCCCCAAACTTTAAGAAACGACAACTTTGGTTTCTTGCCAAACCACAGTTCATAAGGCGTCGTCTCAACGGATTTTGATGGTGCCCTATTTAACGTGAATGTGGCCGTCTCTAAAGAATAACCCCAAAATGATAGCGGTAAATCAGTAAGAGACATCATAGATCGCACCATATCTAGTAAAGTACAATTAAGATGTTCGGACACACCATTACGTTGTGGTGTTTCGGGTGGCGTGAGTTGCGAAACTATTCCGCATTGTTTCAAATGTAAACCAAACTCATAACTCAAATATTCTCCTCCATGATCAGATCGTAGAAACTTTATTTTCTTGTTACGATGGTTTTCCACTTCACTCTGAAATTCTTTGAACTTTTCAAGTGTTTCGGACTTATGCTTCATTAAGTAGATATACCCATATCTACTCAAATCATTTGTGAAGGTGAGAAAATAACGATACCCGCCGTGAGCCTCAATATTCATTGGTCCACATACATCAGTATGTATGATTTCTAACAAATCTGTTGCTCGCTCCATAGTTCCGAAGAACGGTGTTTTAGTCATCTTGCCCATAAGGCATGGTTCGCAAGTACCAAGTGATTCATAATCAAGTGATTCGAGAAGTCCATCAGTATGGAGTTTCTTCATGCGCTTTACACCAATATGACCCAAACGGCAGTGCCACAAATAAGTTGCACTATCATTATCAACTCTGCATCTTTTGGCTTCAACATTATGAATATGTGTATCACTACTATCGAGATTCAATAAAAATAGACCACTCTTCAAGGGTGCATGACCATAAAATATATTACTCATATAAATAGAACAACCATTATTCTCTGATTTAAATGAATAACCGTCTCGCATCAAACAAGATCCAGATATAATGTTCATGCTTAACGCTGGCACCAAATAACAATTATTTAGGTCTAAAACTAATCCCGAAGGTAGACGTAGGGGTAGCGTGCCGACCGCGATCACATCGACTTTGGAACCATTTCCCACGTGCATCGTCACCTCGTCCTTAGCCGTTCTTTGCTTAATCCGTAGTCCCTGTTTCGAGTTGCAAATATTAGCAACAGAACCAATATCAAATACCCAGGTGCTACTGCGAGCATTAGTAAGGTACACATAAATAACATGTATATCACATATACCTTTGTTCACCTTGCCAACCTTCTTATCCGCCAAATACTTGGGGAAGTTCCGCTTCCAGTGACCAGTCTGCTTGTAGTAAGCACTCAGTCTCAGGCTTAGGTCCAGACTTGGGTTTCTTCTCTTGAGCAGCGACTTGTTTGACGTTTGATGTCTACTACACAACCTTCTTCTTGTAGACGTTGTTGGGCCTGCAAGTGCAAAGGTTTGTAGGACAGTAGCAAATTTCCCTCAAGTGGATGACCTAAGGATTATCAATCCGTAGGAGGCATAGGATGAAGATGGTCTCTCTCAAACAACCCTGCAACCAAATAACAAAGAGTCTCTTGTGTCCCCAACACACCTAATACAATGGTAAATTGTATAGGTGTACTAGTTCGGCGAAGAGATGAAGATACAAGTGCAAAATAGATAGTAGATATGGGTTTTTTGTAATCTGAAATAATAAAAACAGCAAGGTAACAAGTGGTAAAAGTGAGCGTAAACGGTATTGCAATGATAGGAAACAAGGCCTAGGGTTCATACTTTCACTAGTGCAAGTCTCTCAACAATAATAACATAGATAGATCATATAACAAGCCCTCAACATGCAACAAAGAGTCACTCCAAAGCCACTAATAGCGGAGAACAAACATAGAGATTATGGTAGGGTACGAAACCACCTCAAAGCTATTCTTTCGGATCGATCTATAAAAGAGTTCTTACTAGAATAACACCTTAAGACACAAATCAATCAAAACCCTAATGTCACCTAGATACTCCATTGTCACCTCAAGTATCTGTGGGCATGATTATACGATATGCATCACACAATCTCAGATTCATCCAACCAACATAAAAGTACTTCAAAGAGTGCCCCAAAGTTTCTACCAGAGAGTCAAGAACGTGTGCCAACCCCTATGCATAGGTTCCCAATGTCACGAAACCCGCAAGTTGATCACCAAAACATACATAAAGTGGCTCATGATATCCCATTGTCACCACAGATAATAACGGCAAGACATACATCAAGTGTTCTCATAAAAGACTCAATCCGATAAGATAACTTCAAAGGGGAAACTCAATTCATCACAAGAGAGTAGAGGGGGAGAAACATCATAAGATCCAACTACAATAGCAAAGCTCGGGATACATCAAGATCGTGCCATCGAGGGAACACGAGAGAGAACACGAGAGGGAGAGAGAGATCAAACACATAGCTACTGGTACATACCCTCAGCCCCGAGGGTGAACTACTCCCTCCTCGTCATGGATAGCGCCGGGATGATGAAGATGGCCACCGACGATGGGTTCCCCCTCCGGCAGGGTGCCGGAACGGGCTCCTAAGAGGTTTTTGGTGGCTACAGAGGCTTGCGGCGGCGGAACTCCCGATCTATTTTCTATTCTGGAAGTTTTAGGGTACGTAGGTATATATGGGTGCAGGGGGTACGTCGGTGGACCTCCGGGGTGCTCAGGAGGTAGGGGGCGCGCCCAGGGGGCGCGCCACCACCCTTGTGGGCAGCCCGGTTCTCCCCTGACGTGCACTCCAAGCCCATCAGGTTGGTTTCCTTCCAAAATTAACTTCTCCAGTTGATTTTATTCCGTTTTGACTCCGTCTGATATTGCTTTTCCTTGAAACACTGAAATAGGCATAAAACAGCAAATCTGGGCTGGGCCTCCAGTTAATAGGTTAGTCCCAAAAATAATATAAAAGTGGATAATAAAGCCCAATATTGCCTAAAACAGTAGATAAAGTAGCATGGAGCAATCAAAAATTATAGATACGTTGGAGATGTATCAAGCATCCCCAAGCTTAATTCCTGCTCGTCCTCGAGTAGGTAAATGATAAAAAGGAATTTTTGATGCGGAGTGATACTTTGGTATAATTTCAATGTAAAACTTCTTAATTGTGATATGAATATTCAGATCCGAAAGATTCAAGACAAAAGTTTATATTGACACAAAAATAATAATACTTCAAGCATACTAATCAAAGCAATCATGTCTTCTCAAAATAACATGGCAAAAGAAAGTGCATCCCTACAAAGATCATATAGTTAGGCTATGCTTCATTTTCGTCACACAAAGATGTTCCCAGCTTCTATACCCCCGATGACAAGCCAATCAATTGTTTCATACTTAAATAATCTCAAACTTTTTCAACCTTCACGCAATACATGAGCGTGAGCCATGGATATAGCACTATGGGTGGAATAGAATATGATGATGGGGATTGTGTGGAGAAGACAAAAAGGAGAAAGTCTCAAATTGACGAGGCTAATCAATGGGCTATGGAGATGCCCATCAATTGATGTCAACATGAGGAGTAGGGATTGCCATGCAACGGATGCACTAGAGCTATGAATGCTCAACAAAAGAAAACTAGTGGGTGTGCATCCAACTCGCTTGCTCATGAAGACCTAGGGCATTTGAGGAAGCCGATCGTAGGAATATACAAGCCAAGTTCTATAATGAAAAATTCCCACTAGTATATGAAAGTGATAACACATGAGATTCTCTACATGAAAAGCATGGTGCTACTTTGAAGCACAATATATGAGACTCACTACATGAAGAACAAGGTGCTACTTTGAAGCACAAGTGTGGAAAAAGAGATAGTAGCATTGCCCTTTTTTGGGGGCCTTTCTTTTTTATATATTTTGGCCTTTCTCTTTTTTTTTTGGGCAATGCTCTAATAATGATGATCATCACACTTCTATTGATTACAACATAAGGATTACAACTCGAAACTTAGAACAAGATATGACTCTATATGAATGCCTCCGGCGGTGTATCGGGATGGTGCAATGAATGAAGAGTGACATGTATGAAAAATAATGCATGGTGGCTTTGTCACAAATACGATGTCAACTACATGATCATGCAATGGCAATATGACAAAAGTAATGTATGTCATGATGATGATGATGGAAGTTGCATGGCAATATATCTCGGAATGGCTATGGAAATGCCATGATAGGTAGGTATGGTGGCTGTTTTGAGGAATATATAAGGAGGTTTATGTGTGATAGAGTGTATCGTATCACGGGGTTTGGATGCACCGGCGAAGTTTGCACCAACTCTCAAGGTGAGAAAGGGCAATGCACGGTACCCAAGAGGCTAGCAAAGGCGGAAAGGTGAGAGTGTGTATAATCCATGGACTCAACATTAGTCAAAAGAACTCATATACTTATTGCAAAAATTTAGAAGCCATCAAAAATCAAGTACTACGCGCATGCTCCTAGGGGGGTAGATTGGTAGGAAAAGCCCATCGCTCGTCCCCGACCGCCACTCATAAGGATGCACAAGCTAGGTACACTTCATGTTTCAAATTTGTTACACAACGTTAACCATACGTGCATGCTACGGGACTTTCTAACTTCAACAATTGCATTCTTTAAATTCATAATCACCCAACTAGCATGACTTTGATATTATCACCTCCATATCTCAAAACAATTATCAAGCATCAAACTTATCTTAGTATTCAATTCACTCAAAAGAAAGTTTCACATATCTTGAATACCAAGTATATTAATATTAAGCAAATTACCATGCTATTAACGACTCTCAAAATAATCTAAGTGAAGCATGAGAGATCAATAGTTTCTTTAAAACAAATCCACCACTGTGCTCTAAAAGATATAAGTGAAGTACTAGAGCAAATGAGAAACTACTCCGAAAGATATAAGTGAAGATTAATGAGTAGTCGAATAATTATGCAACTATGTGAAGACTCTCCCATTTAATAATTTCAGATCTTGATACTTTATTCAAACAGCAAGCAAAGCTAAAGAAAACTACATTGCAAGGATAGCACAACTCATGTGAAGAAGCAAAAACTTAGGCTCAACCGATACTAACCGATAGTTGTTGAAGAAGAAAGGTGGGATGCCTACCGGGGCATCCCCAAGCTTAGATGCTTGAGACTTCTTGAAATATTATCTTGGGGTGCCTTGGGCATCCCCAAGCTTGAACTTTTGTGTCTCCTTAATTCATCTCATATCATGGTTTCTCTTTTTTATCAAAATCTTCATTCACAACAAACTCAGCAAGAACTCGTGAGATAGGTTAGTATAAACCAATGCAAAACCTTATCATTTTCTACTGTAAAAAATCACTAACATTATTATTCAACATTGCATACTAAATGCCTCTGCATATTTAATACTCCTATTCTCAAATAGAATCATTAAACAAGCAACATATGCAAACAATGCAACCATAACAGCAATCTGTCAAAACAGTACAGTCTGTAAAGAATGCAAGAGTATCAATACTTCCCTAACTCCAAAAATTATGAACTAAAATTCCCACTGTAATAAATTTATCAGAGCTCAATATTCAAAAATATTCAACGTTATACCATTCTCTTACTTTTCTAGGGAATTTCTGCAATAGCGGTAAACTTTCTGTTTTCAAACAGCAACATGTATACTAGCAAGATAAGCATGGCAAAGGCTATCCTTGGCTTCTTTATTGAAACTAAAGATGCAAAACATTATTCTAACTAACATCAAGCAAAAACTAACAAAAGAAAATGACGCTCCAAGTAAAACACATATCATGTGGTGAATAAAATTCTAGCTCCAAATAAAGTTACCGATGCACGAAGACGAAAGAGGGGATGCCTTCCGGGGCATCCCCAAGCTTAGGCTCTTGGTTGTCCTTGAATATCTTGGGGTTCCATGGGCATCCCCAAGCTTAGGCTCTTACCACTCCTTATTCCATAGTCCATCGAATCTTTACCCAAAACTTGAAATCTTCACAACACAAAACTTAACAGAAAACTCGTAAGCTCCGTTAGTATAAGAAAACAAAACCACCACATAAGGTACTGTAATGAACTCATTCTAAATTCATATTGTTGTAATATCTACTGTACTTCAACTTATCTATGGTTCATACCCTCCGATACTACTCATAGATTCATCAAAATAATCAAACAACACATAGAAAACAGAATCTGTGAAAAACAGAACAGTCTGTGGTAATCTGTATCAAACATATACTTATGGAACTCCAAAAATCCTACCAAATTAGAAGGTCCTAGTAAATTCATGTACCAATCCAGAGAAAAAAGAATCAGATCAGAAGCACGTTTCTGTGAATTAACAAAACTAATTTACTGGGTGCAGAAGTTTCTGATTTTCAGCAGGATCAACACAACTATCACCGTAAGCTATCCTAAAGGTCTTTCTTGGCACTTTATTGAAACAAAACCTATAAAACATGATTAATACAGTAGCATAATCATGTGGACACACAAAAACAGTAAGGATAAATATTGGGTTGTCTCTCAACAAGCGCTTTTCTTTAATGCCTTTTAGCTAGGCATGATGATGACGATGATGATCACATAAAAGATAAGAATTGAAACATAACGGGAGCATCATGAAGCATATGACTAGCACATTTAAGTCTAACCCACTTTCTATGCATAGGGATTTTGTGAGCAAACAACTTATGGGAACAATAATCAACTTGCATAGGAAGGTAAGACAAGCATAACTTCAAGATTTTAAGCACATAGAGAGGAAACTTGATATTATTGCAATTCCTACAAGCATATGTTCCTCCCTCATAATAATTTTCAGTAGCATCATGAATGAATTCAACAATATAACCAGAACCTAAAACATTCTTTTCATGATCTACAAGCATAGAAAATTTACTACTCTCCACATAAGCAAAATTCTTCTCAATAATATTAGTGGGAGCAAACTCAACAAAACAACTATCATGTGATTGAAAATTAAGATCAAGATGACAAGTTTCATGGTTATCATTATTCTTTAAAGCATACGTGTCATCACAATAATCATCATAGATAGGAGGCATGCTTTCATCATAGTAAATTTGCTCATCAAAGCTTGGGGGACAAAAAATATCATCTTCATCAAACATAGCTTCCCCAAGCTTGTGGCTTTGCATATCATTAGCATCATGGATATTCAAGGAATTCATACTAACAACATTGCAATCATGCTCATTATTCACATATTTTATGCCAAGCATTCTATGTAATTCTTCTTCTAGCACTTGAGCACAATTTTCCTTTCCATCATACTCACGAAAGATATTAAAAAGATGAAGCGTTTGAGACAAACTTAATTCCATTTTTTTGTAATTTTATTTTATAAACTAGACTAGTGCTAAAACAAGAAACAAATAGATTTGATTGCAAGATCTAAAGATGTACCTTCAAGCACTCACCGCGCCAAAAAAGAGCTTAGTTGACGGAGTGTGAGTACCCTTTACCTAGCCTCCCCGGCAACAGCGCCAGAAACTGCTTGATGTCTACTACACAAACTTCTTCTTGTAGACGTTGTTGGGCCTGCAAGTGCACAGGTTTGTAGGACAGTAGCAAATTTCCCTCAAGTGGATGACCTAAGGTTTATCAATCCGTAGGAGGCGTAGGATGAAGATGGTCTCTCTCAAACAACCCTGCAACCAAATGACAAAGAGTCTCTTGTGTCCCCAACACACCCAATACAATGGTAAATTGTATAGGTGCTCTAGTTCAGCGAAGAGATGAAGATACAAGTGCAAAATAGATAGTAGATATGGGTTTTGGTAATCTGAAATAATAAAAACAGCAAGGTAACAAGTGGTAAAAGTGAGCGTAAACGGTATTGCAATGATAGGAAACAAGGCCTAGGGTTCATACTTTCACTAGTGCAAGTTCTCTCAACAATAATAACATAGATAGATCATATAACAAGCCTTCAACATGCAACAAAGAGTCACTCCAAAGCCACTAATAGCAGAGAACAAACATAGAGATTATGGTAGGGTACGAAACCACCTCAAAGCTATTCTTTCGGATCGATCTATAAAAGAGTTCGTACTAGAATAACACCTTAAGACACAAATCAACCAAAACCCTAATGTCACCTAGATACTCCATTGTCACCTCAAGTATCCGTGGGCATGATTATACGATATGCATCACACAATCTCATATTCATCCAACCAACATAAAAGTACTTCAAAGAGTGCCCCAAAGTTTCTACCGGAGAGTCAAGAACGTGTGCCAACCCCTATGCATAGGTTCCCAATGTCACGAAACCTGCAAGTTGATCACCAAAACATACATCAAGTGGCTCATGATATCCCATTGTCACCACAGATAATAACGGCAAGACATACATCAAGTGTTCTCATAAAAGACTCAATCCGATAAGATAACTTCAAAGGGGAAACTCAATTCATCACAAGAGAGTAGAGGGGGAGAAACATCATAAGATCCAACTACAATAGCAAAGCTCGGGATACATCAAGATCGTGCCATCGAGGGAACACGAGAGAGAACACGAGAGAGAGAGAGAGAGAGATCAAACACATAGCTACTGGTACATACCCTCAGCCCCGAGGGTGAACTACTCCCTCCTCGTCATGGATAGCGCCGGGATGATGAAGATGGCCACTAGTGATGGGTTCCCCCTCCGGGAGGGTGCCGGAACGGGCTCCCGAGAGGTTTTTCGTGGCTACAGAGGCTTGCGGCGGTGGAACTCCCGATCTATTTTCTATTCTGGAAGTTTGAGGGTACGTAGGTATATATGGGTGCAGTGGGTACGTCGGTGGACCTCCGGGGTGCTCACGAGGTAGGGGACGCGCCCAGGGGGGCGCCTCCGCCCTCGTGGGCAGCCCGGGACTCCCCTGACGTGCACTCCAAGCCCATCAGGTTGGTTTCCTTCCAAAATTAACTTCTCCAGTTGATTTCGTTCCTTTTTGACTCCGTCTGATATTCCTTTTCCTCGAAACACTGAAATAGGCATAAAACAGCAAATCTAGGTTGGGCCTCTGGTTAATAGGTTAGTCCCAAAAATAATATAAAAGTGGATAATAAAGCCCAATATTGCCTAGAACAGTAGATAAAGTAGCATGGAGCAATCAAAAATTATAGATACGTTGGAGACGTATCACCGTTCTTCTTGAAGTTCCCCTTCTTCTTCCCTTTACCCTTTTTCTTGAAACTGGTGGTCTTCTTGACCATCAACACTTGATGCTCCTTTTTGATTTCTACCTCCGCAGCTTTTAGCATTGCGAAGATCTCGGGAATAGTCTTGTTCATCCCTTGCATATTATAGTTCATCACGAAGCTCTTGTAGCTTGGTGGCAGTGATTGAAGAATTCTGTCAATGACACTATCATCAGGAAGATTAACTCCTAGTTGAATCCAGTGATTATTATACCCAGACATTTTGAGTATATGTTCACTGACAGAACTATTCTCCTCCATCTTGCAGCTATAGAACTTATTGGAGACTTCATATCTCTCAATCCGGGCATTTGCTTGAAATATTAACATCAAATCCTGGAACATCTCATATGCTCCATGACGTTCAAAACGTCGTTGAAGTTCCGGTTCTAAGCCGTAAAGCATGGCACACTGAACTATCGAGTAGTCGTCAGCTTTGTTCTGCCAGACATTCTTAACGTCGTCAGTTGCATTTGCAGCAGGCTTGGCACCCAGCGGTGCTTCTAGGACATAATTCTTCTATGTAGCAATGAGGATAATCCTCAAGTTACGGACCCAGTCCGTGTAATTGCTACCATCATCTTTCAACTTAGCTTTCTCAAAGAACGCATTAAAGTTCAACGGCACAATAGCACGAGCCATCTATCTACAACAAACATAGACAAGTAAAATACTATCGGGTACTAAGTTCATGATAAATTTAAGTTCAATTAATCATATTACTAAGAACTCCCACTTAGATAGACATCCCTCTAATCATCTGAGTGATCACGTGATCCAAAACAACTAAACCATGTCCGATCATCACATGAGATGGAGTAGTTTTCAATGGTGAACATCACTATGTTGATCATATCTACTATATGATTCACGCTCAACCTTTCGGTCTCAGTGTTCCGAGGCCATATCTGTATATGCTAGGCTCATCAAGTTTAACCTGGGTATTCCGCGTGTGCAACTGTTTTGCACCCGTTGTATTTGAACATAGAGCCTATCACACCTGATCATCACGTGGTGTCTCAGCACGAAGAACTTTCGCAATGGTTCATACTCAGTGAGAACACTTATACCTTGAACTTTAGTGAGAGATCATCTTATAATGCTACCGTCAATCAAAGCAAAATAAGATGCATAAAGGATAAACATCACATGCAATCAATATAAGTGATATGATATGGCCATCATCATCTTGTGCTTGTGATCTCCATCTCCGAAACACCGTCATGATCACCATCGTCACCGGAGCGACACCTTGATCTCCATCGTAGCATCATTGTCGTTTCTCCACCTATTGCTTCTACGACTATCGCTACCATTTAGTGATAAAGTAAAGCAATTACAGGGCGATTGCATTGCATACAATAAAGCGACAACCATATGGCTCCTGCCAGTTGCCGATAACTCGGTTACAAAACATGATCATCTCATACAATAAAATATAGCATCACATATTGACCATATCACATCACAACATGCCCTGCAAAAACAAGTTAGACGTCCTCTACTTTGTTGTTGCAAGTTTTACGTGGCTGCTACGGGCTGAGCAAGAACCGTTCTTACCTACGCATCAAAACCACAACGATAGTTCATCAAGTTAGTGTTGTTTAACCTTCTCAAGGACCGGGCGTAGCCACACTCGGTTCAACTAAAGTTGGAGAAACTAACACCCGCCAGCCACCTATGTGCAAAGCGCATCGGTAGAACCAGTCTCGCGTAAGCGTACGCGTAATGTCGGTCCGGGCCGCTTCATCCAAGAATACCGCCGAACCAAAGTATGACATGCTGGTAAGCAGTATGACTTGTATCGCCCACAACTTACTTGTGTTATACTCGTGCATATAACATCTACACATAAAACCTGGCTCGGATGCCACTGTTGGGGAACGTAGTAATTTCAAAATTTTCCTACGCACACGCAAGATCATGGTGATGCATAGCAACGAGAGGGGAGTGTGTTGTCCATGTACCCTCGTAGACCAAAAGCGAAAGCATTAGCACAACGCGGTTGATGTAGTCGTACATCTTCACGATTCGACCGATCAAGTACCGAATGCACGACACCTCTGAGTTCAGCACATGTTCAGCTCGATGACGTCCCTCGAACTCCAATCCAGCCGAGCTTCGAGTGAGAGTTCTGTCAGCACGACGGCGTGGTGACGATGATGATGTTCTACCAACGCAGGGCTTCGCCTAAGCACCGCTACGATATTATCAAGGTGGAATATGGTGGAGGGGGGCACCGCACACGGCTAATAGATCTCAAGGATCAATTGTTGTGTTTAGACGTGCCCCCCTGCCCCCGTATATAAAGGAGCAAGGGGGAGGGGGCGGCCGGCCAGGAGGGGGCGCGCCAGGGAGGAGTCCTACTCCCGCCGGGAGTAGGACTCCCTCCTTTCCTTGTCCAAGTAGGAGAGGGGGAGGAAGGGAAGAGAGGAGAGGAAAGAAAGGGGGGCGCCGCCCCCCTCCTTGTCCTATTCGGACTAGAGGGGGAGGGGGCGCGTGGCCTGCCCTGGGCGCCCCTCCTCTACTCCACTTTGGGCCCATGAGGCCCATTAACCCCTCGGGGGGTTCCGGTAACCCCTCGGTACTCCGGTATACATCCGATAACCCCCGGAACTATTCCGGTGTCCGAATATAGTCGTCCAATATATCAATCCTCATGTCTCGACCATTTCGAGACTCCTCGTAATGTCCGTGATCACATCCGGGACTCCGAACTATCTTCAGTACATCAAAACATATAAACTCATAATATAATCGTATTCTAACTTTAAGCGTGCGGACCCTACGGGTTCGAGAACTATGTAGACATGACCGAGACACGTCTCCGGTCAATAACCAATAGCGGAACCTGGATGCTCATATTGGCTCCCACATATTCTATGAAGATCTTTATCGGTCAAACTGCATAACAACATACATTGTTCCCTTTGTCATCTGTATGTTACTTGCCTGAGATTCGATCGTCGGTATCTCAATACCTAGTTCAATCTCGTTACCGGCAAGTCTCTTTACTCGTTACGTAATGCATCATCCTGTAACTAACTCATTAGCTACATTGCTTGCAAGGCTTATAGTGATGTGCATTACCGAGAGGGCCCAGAGATACCTCTCCGACAATCGGAGTGACAAATCCTAATATCGAAATACGCCAACCCAACATGTACCTTCAGAGACACCTGTAGAGCTCCATTATAATCAACCAGTTACGTTGTGACGTTTGGTAGCACACAAAGTGTTCCTCCGATAAACTTGAGTTGCATAATCTCATAGTTGTAGGAACATGTATAAGTCATGAAGAAAGCAATAGCAATATACTAAACGATCAAGTGCTAAGCTAACGGAATGGGTCAAGTCAATCACATCATTCTCCTAATGATGTGATCCCGTTAATCAAATGACAACTCTTGTCTATGGTTAGGAAATACTACCATCTTTGATCAACGAGCTAGTCAAGTAGAGGCATCCTAGTGACACTATGTTTGTCTATGTATTCACACATGTATTATGTTTTCGGTTAATACATTTCTAGCATGAATAATAAACATTTATCATGATATAAGGAAATAAATAATAACTTTATTATTGCCTCTAGGGCATATTTCCTTCAGGAAGGCCTACTGTCTTGGCCAAGCATTCTGCCAAGGAAGAATACATTGAACGGCAAAAAGTGAGATTTGATGTTGCCGACTACTCCCAATTGAGCATTGGTGAAGTATATTCTAGCTATCTCAGTCAAGTACACACCAGCCATGAACTTGAAGTTGACATGGTGAAGCAGATGCACCAAAAATTTGAGGTATGAGCTCCTTCTTTATTGAGTTATGCACATCCTGTCAGCCCCCAAGTCTACTGTTTATGATGTAATTGAATATGTTGTAGACTTAGCTTAACCATGAGTATAAACAATACCCATTGATAGAACCCTTCAAAATCCGGCTTACAACATCTAGGTTAAAACTGATCTGTAATGACTTAGCACTGAACCTGTAGCCCCCAAGGGCCGGTTTAATCAGCATGAATGAGCCGGTCCTTTGTATCCTAGTGTAAAGCAGAACTTACTTGTGGAACCCATTATGAGCCGGCTGTGACCGTTTGCGACACAACCGGGTCACCATAGAGTAGTAAAAAGACAAGCAATATGCATTAGCCCCCAAGTGCCAAGTACTCTTGCTCGCAAAGTGCTTGGAACTTATTCACATAAGCCGTTGCATGAGTAAGTTTTTTGGCAGGCATTAGCCCCCAAGTGCCAAGTGTTGTTGCTTGCAAAAGGCTTGGGACTTCATGTTTGTAATCCAAATCTGAATCATGATTTTGAACCAGTGTATGTGCAGGCCACCACTGCTCAACTTGAATCACAATTAACTGATGTGAAGGCTCGGCTGGAGCAGCAAGAATCTAAGACCCGGAAGGCCGACTCAAAATTCCATTTTAGCATGTCTGAAACAGAAAAACTGAAGACCAGCTTTGAAGTTGAAAGAAATACTTGGGCTGAAGAGAAGACCGCCTTGACACAGCGGGCTGAGAAGGCGGAGGCGACTCTTCAAGAGGCGACCACTGAACTTACCGGCTTAAAACACCATGTGTCTCAGATGGTTTCTGCTATCTTTGGTAAGTCGCCTTGCTATTATCAATTTTGAATTTCTTCCTTGGTGATATAAACCGCCTCTAACCCATCCATGATTACTATTCAGGTCCCAGGAGCACCAATCTTAACCAAGATATGCTTGTGAAGCTGAAGGCCATTTATACACTTGTTGAACAGCTCTATACTCGGACTCAGCGCGCACTGGCCACAATTTCTCCGGCTAATCAAGCACCTACTCTCTTGATTGAGGTGTTGAGGAAGCTTTTCTGTTCTGCCCGAGAGGTTTAATGAGATGAAGCGATCATCCGCACGAGCTGGCGCTGTAACAGCCTTGAGCCGGGCCAAAGCATGGCTACCAGAGCTAGACCCGGCCGATATATCTACCGGATATCCAAGCTTGAAGGAAGATGGCACTCCTTTTGACAAGAAGGACTTCGCCACCTGTGTGAAGGAGATACGTCCCTTGGCTAGCCTGATTGCCAGTGAGACAGACCTTGCCAGATATCAGCCGGCTTACGACATGGAAAATCAGAAGCTGCCTACGCCGGCTTATAAAGTGATGGATTTAATTCCCCCAATCCATAAGCACACTTTTGCTCCTGAAGTTGACCCGTCCGAGCTTATTAATGATGAAGCTGAATTCCAAGCTTTGAGTGGCATTGACTGGTCACCACCAAACTTCCAGGAAGCGGAGGAGGACGAAGAAGCAGAGAAGGATGATCCAGAAGCTTCAAGCCCTCAGGGCCAAGAAGATTGATCCGCTAGGCGGTTCATATATTTGATCTTCTAAAAAACAATTAATCATTTTGGCTCCTTGAGTCATGTAATAGGCTAGCAAAAACTTGGCTATGCCGTGTCATCATGCACGTTTATGTTTTGCCCAAAGTTGTTTGAGCCGCCACTTGATAATTATCCTTTGAAACTTATCATGGCATTGATTTGTGCGGATGAAACATAGGTTTATCCTGCACACAAGTAAATCACAAGAGCCCTGGCGGTTTACCGCAGGGCGGGTCATAATACCCATAAAAGCCACTGCTATTTTTAAAACAGTTTATAGACAGGGCTGGTTTAGTCATAATGAGATATAACAAAAATATCATACCTGTGATATTGAATCATACTGCCGGTTTATGATACCTGTGCAGTAAGGGTGACAACCCAAAACTTAGAAGCCAATACTTCCAAGTACTTGATATCATTATGTACGGGCGACTTGTCGCCTCACACCAGGCCGGGTTAATAGAGACCACGGGTATGCTTTAAATATGAGCCGTTAGAATTAAGGCTACATGGCCTGAATCACTTTAAACCACAAGGCGAGATAGTATCAAGAAGAACCAAAAAAATGTTCAAAAAATCAAGCCAAATGAGAAAAATGAGGCTATGCTTCGAATACGAGCAGGAAGCCGGACCAAAAGGGTTAATAGCTATGCTTCGAATACGAGCAGTAAGCCCCCAAGTGGTTTGTGGCCTTGGGCCGATCAAGAGGGTAACGACAGCTATGATCAGAATACGATCAGGAAGCCCCCTAGTGACCATAAGGTGTTGGCATTGCGCCGATCAAGAGGGTACCGACAGCTATGTTCTCTTTGGTGAATACACCTATGTTTGAACAGGAAGCCCCCAAATGACCACAAGTTTTGGCGTTGCGCCAATCAAGAGGGTATCGACAGCTATGTTCTCTTTGGTGAATACACCTATGTTTGAACAGGAAGCCCCCAAACGACCATAAGTTTTTGCGTTGCGCCGATCAAGAGGGTACCAATAGCTATGTTCTCTTTGGTGAATACACCTATGTTTGAACAGGAAGCCCCCAAATGACCATTGAAATTATGATGAAAAAGACTCATTATTCTTGAAGATGAAACGACAGAGGCCCTGCATTACCAGGGTTGTCGGCTTTATTATAATCATCATAATATATACATTGTCAAAATATGTACATCGTAAGAGTTGATGGCTCAAGTGTAGTAAGGCTGAAGATGAGCAATATTCCACGGCCAGCGGGTGTCCTCCACCGACTGACGTGAGTCCTTGTAGTCTCGAACATCGATGAGATAGTATGACCCATTGTTCAAATTCCTGCTGACCACAAAGGGCCCTTCCCAAGGTGGGGATAGCTTGTGCATGTTAGTTTGATCTTGGATGAGCCGGAGCACCAAGTCACCTTCTTGAAAGGTTCTGGTCTTAACCCGGCGGCTATGATAGCGGCATAGGTCTTGTTGGTAAATCGTCGAACAAGCCGCCGCAAGGTCACACTCCTCATCTAAAAGGTCAAGTGCATCATGACATGCTCTTTCATTATCAGCCTCAACATAAGCCCTCACGCGGGGCGAGTCATGACGGATGTCACTAGGGAGAACCGCCTCTGCTCCGTAAACCATGAAGAAAGGCGTGTAACCCGTAGATCTGTTGGGGGTAGTGTTGATACTCCATAGTACTGAAGGTAACTCCTCCACCCAACAACCTGGCGTTCTCTGCAAAGGAACCATAAGCCAGGATTTGATGCCTCTCCAAATTTCTTGATTGGCTCTTTCGGCTTGATCATTGGATTGAGGATGAGCCACTAATGATATATCAAGTCGAATATGCTCACGTTGACAAAACTCTTTCATAGCACCCTTGGACAGATTAGTGCCATTATCAGTTATGATGTTGTGGGGAAAGCCAAAGCGAAAAATCACCTTTTTGATGAATTGAACCGCTGTTGTCACGTCACACTTACTGACCGGCTCTACTTCGACCCACTTTGTAAATTTGTCAACCGCCACCAAAAGGTGGGTCTTTTTATCCTTAGACCTTTTAAAAGGCCCAACCATATCAAGCCCCCAGACTGCAAACGGCCAAGCAATTGGAATCATCCTCACTTCTTGAGCCGGCACGTGAGCTCGCCGTGAAAATTTCTGACAACCATCACATTTACTGACCAAATCTTCTGCATCAGCATGAGCCGTCAGCCAATAAAATCTATGACGAAAAGCTTTAGCCACAAGAGACTTTGAACCGGCATGATGACCACAATCTCCCTCACGAATCTCCCGAAGAATCTCACGGCCTTCCTCAGGAGAAACGCAACGCTGAAACGCCCCAGTGACACTGGGATGGTGTAACTTGCCATTGGCAATTGTCATTGACTTAGAGCGCCAGGTTATCTTCCTAGCCAAAGTTTCATCCTCAGGTAACTTGCCTCGGGTCATATAAGCCAAATATGGGACTGTCCAATCTGGGATAGCGTGAAGAGCCGCCACCAATTGTGCTTCCGGGTCGGGAATAGCCAAATCTTCCTTTGTAGGCAATTTGACAGAAGGATTATGCAAAATATCCAAGAAAGTGTTCGGTGGAACCGGCTTACGCTGAGATCCCAATCGGCTTAAGGCATCAGCCGCCTCATTTTTCCTGCGATCGATGTGTTCCACTGATAACCCTTGAAGTGCCCAACAATAGCGTCAACTTCGCGGCGATAAGCCGCCATGAGTGGATCCTTAGAATCCCATGTGCCCGAAACTTGCTGAGCCACCAAGTCTGAGTCGCCGAAACATCTCACCCGGCTTAAGTTCATCTCCTTAGCCATCCGAAGACCATGGAGCGAGGCTTCATACTCAGCTGCATTGTTAGTACAGGGAAACATCAACCTTAGAACATAACAAAATTTGTCACCTCGAGGGGAAGCTAAGACAACTCCAGCCCCCGAGCCCTCCAATTGCCTGGACCCATCAAAGTGAATAGTCCAATATGTGTTATCTGGCTTCTCTTCAGGCATCTGCAGCTCTGTCCAGTCATTGATGAAATCCACTAGTGCTTGAGACTTGATGGCAGTGCGAGGCATATATTTCAAACCGCGAGGTCCAAGCTTAATGGCCCACTTGGCTACCCATCCTGTGGCTTCTCTGTTTTGAATAATATCCCCTAAACGAGCAGAACTGACCACAGCATTGGGATGATCCAGAAAATATTGCTTAAGTTTCCGGCTGGCCATGAACACCCCATAAACAAGCTTCTGCCAGTGTCGATATCTCTGCTTGGACTCAATAAGCACCTCACTGATATAGTAAACCGGTTGTTGAACCGGATATTCCTTGCCTGATTCCTTCCGTTCCACCACAATAGCTACACTGATAGCCCGGGCATTAGCAGCCACATATAATAATAATGGATCCTTATCAATGGGAGCAGCAAGGACTGGCGGCTCAGCTAGCTGTTTCTTCAAAGCTTCAAACGCGTCATTAGCAGCATCACTCCAGATGAAGTTATATGTTTTCTTCATCATCTGGTATAGTGGTATGGCCTTCTCACCCAACCGGCTTATGAACCAGCTTAAGGCAGCAATACGACCCGCCAGATGTTGAACATCATTGATACACGCCGGCTTTGCTAGGGAAGTAATGGCCTTGATCTTCTCCATGTTAGCCTCAGTGCCTCTGTTAGAAACCAGAAACCCAAAAGCTTGCCTGCTGACACACCAAAAACGCACTTGGCCGGGTTAAGCATCATCTTGTAGACCTGGAGATTATTGAAGGTCTCCTTCAAATCATCTATCAAAGTTTCCTTCTCTCTGGATTTCACCACAATGTCGTCCACATAAGCATGAACATTGCGCCCAATCTGACTGTGAAGACAGTTCTGCACACATCACTGGTAAGTCGCCCGGGCACTCTTGATCCCAAAAGGCATAGATACATAGCAGAAGGCTCCAAAGGGAGTGATAAAAGTTGTCTTCTCCTGGTCCTTAACTGCCATCTTGATCTGATGATAACCAGAATAAGCATCCAAAAAACTCAAACGCTCACAAACTGCCATAGCATCAATGATTTGATCAATACGACCGAGAGCAAAAGGATCAGCCGGACAAGCCTTGTTTAAGTCCGTGTAGTCCACACACATACGCCAAGTGTTGTTCTTCTTAAGCACCAACACTGGATTAGACAACCACTTCGGATGAAAGACTTCAACAATGAACCCAGTCGCCAAGAGCCGGGCCACTTCTTCACCAATGGCCTTACGCCTCTCCTCATTGAAGCGACGAAGGAATTGCTTGACCGGCTTAAACTTCGGATCAATATTAAGAGTGTGCTCAGCGAGTTCCCTCGGTACACCCGGCATGTCAGAAGGTTCCATGCAAAGATGTCCCAGTTCTCACGGATGAACTCGATGAGCGTGCTTTCCTATTCCAGATCCAAATTAGCACTGATACTGAATTGCTTGGATGAATCGTCAGGAACAAAGTCAACTAGCTTAGTGTCGTCAGTCGACTTAAACTTCAGCACCGAATCGTGCTCTGTAGTAGGCTTTTTTAGAGATGTCATGTCAGTCGGATCAACATTGTCCTTGTAAAACTTCAACTCTTCTGTTGCACAGACAAACTCAGCATAAGCAGCATCACCTTCTTCACACTCTAAAGCTATCTTCCGACTCCCATGCACTATAATGGTCCTTTTGTAACCGGCATCTTGAGCTACAAATAAACATAACAAGGTTGTGCCATGAACCTAGCATAAGCCGGCCGTCCAAACAGAGCATGGTACGGGCTTCTGATTTTGACCACTTCAAAGGTTAACTTTTCGACCCTGGAATCGTGCTCATCTCCAAAGGCCACTTTCAGCTCAATCTTGCCTACAGGGTACGCCGAATTACCAGGCACCACTCCATGGAAAACAGTATTGGACGGCTTAAGATTTTTATCGGTTAACCCCATGCGACGGAAAGTATCATAATAAAGGATATTAATGCTGCTACCTCCATCCATGAGTACCTTAGTGAATTTGTATCCACCAACTTGAGGTGCCACCACCAAAGCGAAGTGACCCGGATTATCAACCCGGGGCGGGTGATCCTCTCGACTCCACATAATGGGTTGCTCAGACCATCGCAAGTAATGGGGAACCGTCGGCTCAATGGCATTCACAGCCCTCTTGTGGAGCTTCTGGTCCCGCTTACATAGACTTGTGGTGAAGATGTGGTACTGTCCGCTATTCAACTGCTTCAGATGACTTTGATATCCAGATTGTTGTTGCTGCTGACCCCCTTGACCGGATTGTTGATTGTAACCACCCTGATTACCTTGATGGTGTTGGTGACCCTGGAAGCCGGAATTAGAACCCCCACCTCCGTAACCCGGTCCATGAGAACCGCCGCCACCAGAACCTAAGCCGCCGCCTGGCCCATGGTTGTTTTGGAATAAATTAGAATTTTTGAAATCCCTCATGATTAAACAATCTTTTCAAAGGTGAGTGGCTGGCCTCTCCTTCGTACCATGCCTTGGGCAGGGCTCATTCAGCAACTACTCAAGATTGGGACCTGATCCACCTGTCCGAGGAGGCGGCCTCCCCTTACGAGGCTGACCATTGTTCTGTGTATTGGTATTAGCTACAAAATTTGAGTTACCATCAGCCTTGCGCTTGCCGTTGCTCCCTGACTCACCGGGTTATGCTGCGGACCCTTGGTGTTGCCACTCTTCTTTCCCTTCCCCAGCTTTTCATCATCAAACTTGGGATCCTTGGTATCATCAGAGTCAGCATATTTAATTAGAGCCACCATCAGCTGCCCCATATGATTGCAATCGCGCTTGAGCCGCCCCAACTTTTGCTTAAGAGGCAAAAAACGGCAATTTTTCTCTAACATTAGAACTACAGAGTCGGCATTGTTGTTATCAGATGAGTGTATAATAGCCTTGACCCGGCGCACCCAATGGGTCGTTGATTCACCCTCCTCTTGGGTGCAAGCAGATAAATCCACAATTGACATGGGCTGTTTGCGTGTATCTTTAAAGTTCTGGATAAACCGGGCCTTTAGCTCCCCCCATGACCCGATGGAATTGGCAGGCAGCCCTTTTAACCAAGTATGGGCCATCCCTTCCAGCATCATGGTGAAGTATTTAGCACACACGGCATCACTGACCTCCAACAGTTTCATGGCCATCTCATAACTCTCAATCCACGCCTCAGGGGGTAAGTCGGCTGTGTAGTTAGGCACCTTATGAGGTCCTTTGAAACCCTTGGGTAAACGCTCATTATGCAGAGCAGGCACCAAACAGGGTATACATGTAGTTCCAGAGGCCACGCCTGCCTTTACCGAAGTCGTTGGATAAACCGGAAGGGGCTGGTGAGCCGCCCACTGAGCCGCCTGCTCAGCCTCTTGACGCACTCTGTCCTGACCGACCAAGTCATGAGCTCCATCACGCGCCGGGTCATGCCCATGTGGCCGGTTACGGTGCTGGTCATTGCTTGAAACAGCCGGTGAGTCCATGTGTCTGCTATAACTCCGGCTTGGGCGAGGAGTCGAATGAACCCTATCTCGACTGTAAGAATACGCTGCCTGCTGCACCAATGTTGTTTGAAGCAACTCCGTAGCCCTTCGTGTTTCAACCACCGCTGGAGAGTCGCCATCCACTGGGAGAGCCGCCAATCGTGTCGCCGCAGCGATCATGTTATCCAAAGGGTTGGAACAATGACCCAGTGGTGTTGGCACATGCTAAGGCAAAGTACTATTCAGACGAGGTGGTTCTGTCACGCGTGGTTGAACCACATTCCAACCCCAGGCACTGCAACCCGGTTTATCTCCAGCGGGTTACTGGTCCCTGCTCCAAGCGTGCAAAAGAGGTTTCTCGCCTCGTAAACCGGAGGTAGACGAGACTAGTGCCTCCTCCTCATGATTTCATTTGAAGCGTCTTGATCCATCATAAGCCGGAAAGCCTCTGATTGAATCCGCTGGGCCTAAGCATCCAGGGCAGCCTGCTCTGCGGCCATCCTGACGTCCTCTACCGCCAGGTCATCCTTGGCTAGTGCTACCTCATTACGTAACTTCACAATATCTGCATTATGCTGAGCTTGATTCGCCGGGCTAACCTCTGTTGTTAACAAGGCTGTCAGTTTATCCAGCAAATCCGTCAAAACCTGAGCCGTCGAGCGCACAGGGCCTCCTGCCCCGGCTGCCGTCACCGCTGCTGACCCGGAGATCATTGCTACCACAGTTGAAGAATTCTGCCCAGGCTGTGTACCGGCCATGAAGATTGCGACCATGTTCGGCAGCTCATAGGGGTCCGGAATACTGTCGCCATCGGAACAGCCCCCAAGCCTGCCGTCTTGCAATTGATATAATGAAGTAGTCTCACCTGTGGACGACTCACCATCAAAATAGATGGCCGTCTCACTGCCAGACATCAATCCTTCATCAAATTCCGCTCCATGGATGAATCCCATGAAGGCACGTTTCACGGCGGGCTGACTCGGGCGGGTCTTGCACGCTGAGCCGTCTCGATGGTGTCTGTGCAGATGTCCGGCTCAGGGCCCGGCTCGTCGATCGTGCCAATGAAGACGTGGATTCCGCCGAAGGGGACCCGGTACCCATACTCAATTGAGCCGGCCTCGGGGCCCCAGCCTGCATCATCGTTGTAGAGCTTGCCGCGACGACTCTTGGTCATTCGGCCCAAAGCGTATCCCTTGATCCCTTCGAAGCTGTTGTCGGTGTCAAAACCGGCGGATCTCAGGTAGGGGGTCCCAATCTGTGCCTCAAGACTGATGGTAACAAGAAGCAAGGGACACAGGCGTTTACCCAGGTTCAGGCCCTCTCGATGGAGGTAAAACCCTACTTCCTGCTTGATTAATATTGATGATATGGGTAGTACAAGAGTAGATCTACCACGAGATTGTGAGGCTAAACCCTAAGATCTAGCCTATGATGGTATGATTGTAATTGTGATCGGCCTTCTAAGGACCAACCACTCCGGTTTATATAGACACCGGAGAGGACTAGGGTTTACATGGAGTCGGTTACAAGAAAGGAAATGCAATATCCGGATCGCCAAGCTTGCCTTCCACGCAAAGGAGAGTCCCATCCGGACACGGGCCGAAGTCTTGAGTCTTCACGCTTCAATAGTCCGGACGTTGTACATAGTCCCGCTATCCGGATAACACCCTAATCCAGGACTCCCTCAGTAGCCCCTGAACCAGGCTTCAATGACAATGAGTCCAGCACGTAGTATTGTCTTCGGCATTGCAAGGCGGGTTCCTTCTCCGAATACTCCAAAGTAGTCATCGAACACGTAGGTCGTGTCCGGATCTGCAAGATGATCTTCACGTGGTATAGATCTGATTTGCTGGCAATCTTCGTGCATCGTTCCCTTGCAACGTGGCTTGGTCCAACACGAACCAATGTTTCTTACCCCACAACGACTCGTGCTATGAGGCGGTTTTATTGGCACGTCCCGTCGAGGCAGAGATCGTGTTCCTCTTATTACGGGATTTTCCATCAATGTGAGCGTGCGTGACCCCTCGACAGCCGTTGGTATAACCCCGTGTGTTTTTAGATAAGCCTCAAATGGTCACACCGGGGACTCTTGATATTCACCTTCTTTATAAAGGGCCGAGACCTACGCCTCCTTTTCACCTTCATCGCGCCTTCTCGCACCTCGAGTTCCAACACCCAAGACCTAAGCTCCACCCCTCTGGAATCCTCCAATATGTCCGGATCTGACCCTCAAGGCCGGTGGGTGGCCTCCTCGATTGAAGAGAAGGACATTGCAAAGCTTAGGGAGGTCGGATACCTGACCGCCGATATCCAACACAGGCTTCCTGCTCCAGGGCAGGTCATCCCTACGTCGGAGCACAATGAGTGTGTCGTTTTCGTCCCACACTTCCTCCGCGGTTTGGGTTTCACCCTCGATCCCTTCGTGAGGGGGCTCATGTTCTATTACGGGTTGGATATTCATGACCTGGCTCTAGACGCTATCCTCCATATCTCGTCGTTTATTATCGTGTGCGGGGCTTTTCTCCATGTCACACCACACTTCGGCTTATGGCTCAAGACCTTCAATGTGAAGCCGAAGATGATCGAGGGGCGACATGCGGAGTGCGGAGGTGCTATAATAAGCAGAAACGCCGATGCCCCATGGCCAGAGGGTTCTTTCCCAGAAGTATCCGATGTATGGCAGCGGAGGTGGTTTTATGTCACGGCTCCCAGAGGCACAAAGTGGGTGGCTGCCCCCGCATTTCGCTCGGGCCCTCCATCACAGTTGGCGTCTTGGACAGATGTAGGACGGAATTGGGGGCCCGCTGGTGATATACCAGTATAGCAGAATCGCATCCGGGAGCTTCTTGCGAGGGACATTAATCTTGTCAGCATAATGCAAGTGATGTTAATCCTGCGGACGTTGCCGTGCCAACGCCGGCCTCTCTGGATGTGGGAGTTCAATCCGGAGGGTCCGCGGACTGTCAAGCACTTCTTCGGCTTGAAGCTCGAAGATATGTGCAAATTATTCTTCGGACGGAAAGTAATGTGTCCGGACACCACCGAGGATGCGGGCCTAAGATGTAATCGCCTAGATACCCAAGTAAGTAGCCTTGATACCGGACACCCTATTTTGTATTTATCATGACTGTTTATTCTGACAATCATCTGTGTCCAGGAATAGCTCAGCAAGGCGGAGAGGATCAGGTGTCCGGCACCGCTTCCCGAAGGCTCGCCCGCCCCTACCATGGCCAAGATGCTTGACCGGGTACTCAACAGAATGCCCTCGGGGAAAGACAAGGGGAGGGATGAAGAATCCGAACCCCACACGCAACGCGTCCGAACCGGGGGAATTGTTACCTCCCCTAAGGAGGATAGTCGGGGAGGGGAGGCTAAAGCCTCCTCCCCGCGCGGGAAGAAGAGGGCCGCCTCCGAAGACTTGGAGACGGAGACACCTAAACCAGGGAAGAAGGTGTCACCAAGGGGCTCTTCCACGACGGGCATCCTCACCGCGTTATGCCCACCAACGGGCCAGCCCTCCACCGAGCCGTAAGTCAATCATTAACTTGAAGGTACTATATTTCTCCTGGATCAATAACCAGGATTCAACTTTTTGCAGTCCGCCTGGCAGCTCTTCTCAACGGGGATCGTCTTCGGGGGACCTTCCTCCGGAGATGATGGAGAGCAAGACCCCACCCGCCTCTCCGATTCTTGAAGCGGGCGACACCGAGGTGTCGTCATGGAGGAGTCCGGATCTGCCAAGGCCGGAGGCCAATACGTCAGCCGCCCTGAGTCTGGACATACTAGCAGGCTTACTGGAGCAAGCTGCGCTCTCGGAGGAGCACCGCTCATTAATGAGTGCGGTGCTCAAGAAGATTCCATCCGCTACAAGCGCTTTGAATGAAACACTTACAAGCGTTCTCAGAGGCTTTGAGGTATGTGATGAAGAATACACCATATAGATAGTAGCCCCTGAGACTCTGGTTGCCCGCCCTAGGCGGCAAACGCGGGATCATCAATCAATAATTGGTGTTGTAAATATGTGCAGGTACTTGTGGGTCCGACCGTCGGCCCGTCCATTGAAGTTGCCGAACTGATGAGGCAAATTGGGTCGATTGATGCCGATATCACTCTGATGAATGAGCGGCTGGATACATCACAAGGTATGTGCCCTGTCTCCCATTGCATAGGAAAATATTAAGGTGGCACATATTAATGTAACATGTTTGGACTGCAGATGGTGTTGCTGCCGTGGAGGCCCTGAGGGCGGAACTTGCTCTAGCCAAGGAACAAGCTCGGGTGAGCAATGCGGCTGCCCTAAAGGCAGCTGAGGAATTGAGAGCCGAACAGGCTGCTCATCGCCGAAGCGAGGAAAAGATAGCCGAAATGGCTATCGAGTTAAAAAATGCCGCTGACCGGTATGAGCTTCTGAAAAAGGAGCATGAGGATAAATCGGCTGACCTGAGCAAGGCACTTAATGCCACCAAGGAAATACGGACCGAGCTCAGGGGTGCGCGGGAGGAGCTTCAACAGGCCGGTAAAATTGTGGCTGGGGGCTCCTATTTGCTGCGGACGAAGTTCTGTGATCCGAAGTACGCTCCCCTGGATGGACGCTGGAGTTCGGCGGACGCACACGCGGACCTGGCGAAGAGTACAGCTGATGTTGTGGAGTTCTTCAAAGACCAGGGTGAGAAGGAAGTAGAGAAGCTTTTCTGGTCGCAGTTCAATGCTCCCACTCGCCCACTGTCGTTGAGTGACAAGATGGCTGCTGTAGCGGAGCTTGACCATCTTTGGCCAAAGGGGCCTAAGCGGGACAGTTACTTCGGTTTGGTGCAACAGTTCCTTGGGGCAGTGCCTCGGATCGATGCCATGAGGAGGTCGGCATGCATAGAGGGTGCGCGGATGGCCCTTGCCTGCGTTAAAGCATTTTGGACGGATATGGATGCCACTATAATAGCGTCTCAGGATCCGGTGGGGGCCAATATTCGGCCGGGCACTACTTGGCGCAGGTCACAGAGGGTGCCCGCCTGATAGAGGCGCAGTGCCCGAAGAATCTCCTATTCTCGAGTGATGATTCAAATCATTGTAAAAACAATGTTTATTTTGATTATAAGGCAATATTTATAATGTTTGTCTGAAAATATGATTGTGTCCCCTGTGCGGCCGTTTATATATATGTGTGTGTGTGTGTGTGTGTGTGTGTGTGTAATCCGAAAGTTAGCAGTCGTTGGCTTCAGCCCCCACGCGTACAATGCAGGGGTGTTCGTGAAAAAATGTGCTTAATCACTCTTGCTCCAACGTCTTGGTCCATTAAGAAGGTGATCGCACGACGAACTAGGCAACTGGACTATATAGCTGTAACACTTTCGCTTAGCTGCGGGATTCTAAAGTGGGGCTACTATGTAGCCCCTGGTACCTTCGCGTGCATCCGAGTACGGGCGTGTATGTACCTGGCCGGGAAATGGCCCTTCGTTAATGCGGAGGAATTCTAAAGATTCCGTTGAGTCGTTGAGTGGTTGACCAGTCTCTCGTTGTATCATGACAGTTAGTTTTCGGCTTTCTCTACTGAGGTGCTCATCCGGAATAACCAGGGCACAATCGCAGTAGTTCTCCTTTGACCACCTTAGCCGATAATAATGGAACGTAAGGCGGCAAACCCAACATTTTACCAAAGACATGATTCGGAGCTGATGCATATAAGGCCAAACTCGTGACGCCGAACACTCCCGAAGGTATTCGGACTTTATAACAGATGGTGAGCTCAAGAATGCCCATTCATTATAAATCCTGTGTTTCCAGGTACGGGCGTTAATCTGTCGTGGCGAAATGCCAAAAATGGCAGTATCCTCTGTGGGTATGGAACCCATGGGATGGTTAAACAATAAGAGGCAGTAGAAAAGGTTTACACAGGGGCTTAATCTAAAAAGAAACCTATTGCATGGGGCCCTGCTGCACGTCTGCGCCTTTTTCTCCGTTGTGCCGCATCCTGGAAGGGTATCGCGAGAACGTTGTCTGCGGGAAAGGGAAACTCATAGAAGAGTGCAACGTAAGTATGCGATGGATAGTAAAAATGTAAGATGTTGGCCTTCCAATAAGGTTGAGCCAAGAGTGGGTTTTATTACATGTTTATAGCCCCTGGTATCCGCTATGGGATTACATATACGGTGCCCTGGTTTGATATGGGCTGCCGGACTCGTCTAACCGTGTCTGTGGTCTTTAACGACCAGTTATATATTTTTGATGTTGGAGGTCGCTTATAGTTTGGCCGCTAGGACCATCGCGTGTTCCTCTGCGCGTGACGAGCGCTATGTTATTCCGCTAATGGTGATGACGCCACGTGGACCGGGCATCTTAAGTGTAAGGTAGCCATAGTGCGACAATGCGTTGAAGCGGGCGAAGGCCGTTCTTCCGAGCACTGCGTGATAGTCGCTTTGGAAGGGTGCGATGATGAAGAGTAGTTCTTCGCTTCTGGAGTTTCCTGGAGAGCCGAATGTTACCTCTAGTATGACGGAGCCCCTACTGTAGGCTTCAACGCCTGGTATCACCCCTTCAAAGGTGGTGTTAATCTTGCTGATTCTGGATGAGTCTATCCCCATCCTGCGGACAATATCCTCATATACTAAATTGAGACTGCAGCCGCCGTCCATGAGGACATGGGTGAGATGGTATCCGTCAATCATTGCGTCAAGCACCAAGGCATCTGATCCTTCACGCTGAATGCTAGTTCAGCTGTCCAGGTGATCGAAGGTGATCGAACAAGACATCCAGTAGTTAGGTTTAGGTACGATGGGCTCTGTGTCGCACGCATATTTATGGGCGCATTCGTGCCTTCCCAAGGATGCGCGAGTCGCGTGGATCATGTTCACTGTTTTAACCTCTGGCGGGAATTTTTTCTGTCCCCCGGTGTTCGGCTGGCGAGGTTCATCCTCGTCTTCACTTGGTGTTTCCCTTCCCTTGTGTTCGGTGTTTAGTTTGCCGGCCTGCTTGAAGACCCAGCACTCTCTGTGTGTGTGGTTCGCAGGTTTGTCGGGGGTGCCATGAATTTGGCATAATCTGTCCAGAACTCTGTTCAGACCGGATGGTGCCTCTTTACTGCCTTTAGATGGCTTATTTTGCTGGTTAGGTCGAGAGCCCCTGAATCCGGCATTAACCATTGTGTTATCTGGGCTCTCTTCCTTGTTTTGGCGTTTACTTTTATTATGTCGTGGCTTCCCGTTGCCATCCCTTATTTCGGATGTGTTGGGGTTGCTGGTGCCTTTACGGGCTAGCCAGCTATCTTCTCCCGTGCAAAAGCGGGTCATAAGGCTTGTTAGGGCTGCCATTGTCCTTGGCTTTTCTTTGCCGAGGTGTCTGGCAAGCCACTCCTCACGGATGCTGTATTTGAATGCCGCTAAGGCTTCGGCATCCGGACAATCAATAATTTGATTCTTCTTAGTGAGGAATCTATTCCAAAGCTTACGGGCAGACTCTCCGGGTTGTTGGATTATGTGACTTAAATTGTCAGCATCCGGAGGCCGGACACAGGTCCCTTGAAAATTGGCCCTGAAAGCGTCCTCTAGTTCCTCCCAGCTCCCAATTGAATTTTCGGGGAGGCCTTTCAACCAGTGCCGAGCTGGTCCCTTCAGTTTGAGGGGAAGGTATTTGATGGCGTGGAGGTCATCCCCGCGAGCCATATGTATATGCAGGATAAAGTCCTCTATCCAGACACCTTGGTCTGTCGTTCCGTCGTATGCCTCTATGTTCACAGGTTTAAAGCCCTGTGGGAATTCATGGTCCAGTACTTCATCAGTGAAGCACAGGGGGTGAGCAGCCCCTCTGTATCTGGACGCGCTGTGGCATGCCGTCCGTTGTTGTTGTGTTCGGTGTTTATTCCGAACTGGTGTTTGGTTGTCATAACTGTTCTGACGACCACAGTCCCCCGCCGGGGTGTGTCCTTTACATCCGTAGATGGACCTAGCTGCGCCAACTTTATTATCTAGGTGCTCACGTAGATCGTGCGCGTCTTTGGTAGTTGATTTATTGCGGTTATGAGGTGGTACGTCTTGTCTCCTGGTCATGTTATTCTTTGGTGGAACGGCCTCGTCGTCGAATTCTTGCAGTAGCTTTCGTTTTGGGTAGCTCTTTGTGTGGCGATCGTCGCCGTATCTTTCTTCAGTGTCTAGCACTTTGTTCCATCTGCGATTGAGCGTTTCCTGTGCGGCTTTAAGCCATTGCTTCTGCCTCTTCAGATTTCTTGCTGTGGCCATAAGCTTTCTGTGGAGGTTCTCTCGTTCCACGCGTTCTTCCAGAATGATGAATGTGTCATCGTCCGGACTGTCTTCTTGTCCTGGGTCGGTTTGATGAACTCGTCCCTCTGGATCATTGTCTTCGGGTGTCTGCTCCAAACTATGCTCGACGTGACCTGGTTCGTCCTGCTCCATCGCTGGTTCCGTTTGGTCGTTGTTGCCTTCGGGGTTGACCGGAGTATCCATTCTTCTGGCGCTCTTGCTGATATTTTTACTGTTGCTAGATTTGGAACGGCGTCTGCGCCGTTGCTTTGGTTTTTGCACAGGGGTTTTATCTTTAGGATTGTCACCGTCGTCTTCCTTGGGCGTATCCACCATGTATATGTCATGTGACGAGGCGGGAATCCGGTACCCCATAGATTCTGAGTCTTCTCCTGCATCGTCGTCCATACCGTCGATGCCTTCGGAGTCGAAGTCAAGCGCGTCGGTTAAATCATCAACTGTGGCTATCAAGTGGGTGGTGGGTGGGTAACGAATTTCTTCGTCGCCTGCTCCCCACTCGAGCCGGACATAGTTCGGCCCGGAATTCTTTGTCAAAGAGAGAATTTTAAATGAGTTTAGTACGTCGCCAAAGGGCGAGTGCTGGAAGATGTCCGCAGCGGTGAACTCCATTACCGGGGCCCAGCCAAGCTTGGCGGGCTCGGGAGTGCGCGGACTGGGTCCTATAACCGGATATGAATCCGAGGATCCGGGGTTACGGGCTCCCTCAGAAGTGAGGCATGTGTTCGACTCTATCGCCGGTGAGGGTACGGCCTGCGGGGCGGGGTCCAACCCTCCGTCCTTAGGCAACGCAACCTGCGCCGGATTTAGATCCGGGGCTTCTGCAGGGGTAATATCCCGAGCATCGTCTGACAGCAGGTCTAAGCCGTGATCATCGTGATTGTTCGACGATCCTGGTGCTGGCCTGAATCCGTCGAAGATCAAGTCTCCGCGAATATCCTCTGTGTAGTTCAAGTTTCCGAACCTGACCTGGTGGCCGGGGGCATAGCTATCGATCTGCTCTAGGTGGCCAAGCGAATTGGCCCGCAGCACGAAGCCGCCGAACACGAAGATCTGTCCAGGGAGGAAAGTCTCGTCCTGGACAGCATCGTTGATGATGATTGAAGAAGCCATCGATCCTGACAGCGACGACACAGAGGGACTCTCAATGAAAGCACCAATGTCGGTGTCAAAATCGGCGAATCTCGGGTAGGGGGTCCCGATCTGTGCGTCAAGGCTGATGGTAACAGGAAGCAAGGGACACAGGCGTTTACCCAGGTTCGGGCCCTCTCGATGGAGGTAAAACCCTACTTCCTGCTTGATAAATATGGATGATATGAGTAGTACAAGAGTAGATCTACCATAAAATCGTAGAGGCTAAACCCTAAGAGCTAGCCTACGATGGTATGATTGTAATTGTGATCGACCTTCTAAGGACCAACCTCTCCGGTTTATATAGACACCGGAGAGGGCTAGGGTTTACATGGAGTCGGTTACAAGAAAGGAAACACAATATCCGGATCGCCAAGCTTGCCTTCCACGCAAAGGAGAGTCCCATCCGGACACGGGCCGAAGTCTTGAGTCTTCACGCTTCAATAGTCCGGACGTTGTATACAGTCCGGCTGTCCGGATATCCCCTAATCCAGGACTCCCTCAGCTGCCCTTTAAGAACTCAAAACCATTGTGCGCTGGCCCCACGGTAGGCGCCAACTGTCGTGGAATAGTCATGGCATATGTCCTAGTGTGAGGACTTAGTCGTGGATCCATCGCAACTAGGTTAGCTTAAAGGGGTTAAACGGGGCAAAGGACACAAGAGTTTATACTGGTTCGGCCCCTTGCGGTGAAGGTAAAGGCCTAATCCAGTTTGAGGTGGTATTGCTTATGTCTCGATTATCAGGGAGCGAATACGCTTGACCTAGCTTTCGATCTCTTGTTTCTTGCCCTGAACCGCCGTCGGGTCGTCCCTTTATATACACAGGTTGACGCCCAGCGGCTCATGGAGTCCCGACCGGCTCATAGACAACGTGTCCGGCTCGATGACTAACTATATATGCTTTACAATACAGGTCTTACACATATGGCGGTTTACTCCTACGGGCCATAAGTCACCCTTGGCCCTTGGGCCCTTACCTGTGAACCACCATCTTCAGTATCCTCATGGGCTTCATATTGATGAACCGCTATAGGTATAACCCGGCCCCTCATGGCGGGTCATACCTAATAGCCATATGCCCAGCACATAGGCTATTGAGGCGGAGAGGGCGGGTTTTGGTACCAAGAAAGAGGTGGAAATGTGAAAATATGCAGGCTCTCGGCGAGGTTTTGAGTAGGATATAGGTGCCGGAGTACGACATGGCGGACATGCGCACTCTCGAGAGCTCTCCTAATTTGAGACCGGCTTGCGGGATTTTGTAAAATCCAAACCGACCCGACCTAATTTGATGTAATATTTGCGGGCGTTTTAATGATCTGGGCACCGGAAGAAGATGTGCATGCGGTCTTCCCCATCGTTTCTGGTATTTGAGGTAAGGCATAAGAAAAAAAAAATCTAGTCCTATATCCCTGTACACTGCTTTGTTTTCTTGGCAAGCAGCAGTAGACCGGGGGAGATAGGTGCATGAAGTACTTTGAAATCCTGTTCTAAAAAAAGCACTTTAAAATCCTGTTGGTAGAGTCATGTTCGTGGAGTAAAGAAACACCGCGCGTCTGTTTTGAAATGCTTGAGCACCCACTACCACTAGCCTCAAAACCAACTCCTTCCGGTCCAACAGTTGTACTGTACTACTACTAAACACTCCGTACAGAGCCAGTTGGTGGCCAAATGGACAACTTGCGAAAAGAAGAAATCAGGAAGTGTGATAAAAAAGAAAACAAGTAGAGCCGTGTGCCGGTAGCGTCTGTCAGAGTTGCACCGTAGCGCCGAAGATGGCTCGAGACCCTCGGGAGCGCAGATGAACCGTTCCGGATCCCAGCGCACATCCGGATCAGTGCTTAAGCGTTAAGCTGGATCAAAGTACTGGCAAAGAAGTGCGCTCAAATGATTTTTTCACGCTATGCGTGATGGTTCAACAATGCAAAGCTTAAACTAACCAGACAAAGCATCACCAATAATGCCCTTATTAACGTCCATCCATTCCATCAGACATCTAAATCGAACCTGCACGCTCTGATGCGCCATTTCGACATCCCAAACCATTTTAAAACACAAAGACTCGAAAGCTCGGGAACCATTCCAGATGCTGCTGGCTCCCGTGCTAGATACAAAAACGCACGGACAAGCCAAGGAACCACCCCGCGCACCTACTCGCGCCAGCGCTGACACGCACGCCTGCACGTCCTTTGCGGAGCACCCGCACGACCAGGCCATCAGCCCCAGCCCAGCCATTCGCCCCTCCCCTACCCTCCCTCGCTTTAAGCAGGCGCCTGGCAGCTCATGCCGCGCCGCCCTGTACGCGCCCGCCCTCGGGCACGGGGCGCTCTGCTGCGCGACTCACAAAAGCGCCCGAGGCTCCAGCCTAGCTCGTTGGCGCGAGCGACAGGGGGACACGGAGGCGCTGGAAAGCGCACGTCCCAGACCGCCTGCCGGGTCCTGATCAGGGCGAGCAGGCGTGCGCAGCGCACACTGTTGGCCGGTCGTTCGTCGACGACGACCCGTGAAAGCTGAAAGAAAGAAAGGATGCGCGCGCGCGGACCAGCGGGAGTTTGGTCGATTGGGGCAGGCGTGGCAGCACGCGAGCCGGTGCGCCAGTGGGTGGCTGGGCCGGCGGGGTCGCGGGTCGCGCGACCGGTGGTCCGGCGACGGCGACGGGAGCATGCATGCACGCACGCACGCACGTGTACAGAGAGAGGAGGGCGAGGTGCCATGCCGATGCCGCACCCATGGCCGCGCGCGCCGCGCGCTGCTATATCCGTTGTGCGTTCGCGTGGCCCGGGCGCGCGGTCCTGGCGCGAGGGGACACCGTACGCGCGCCGGGCGGCGCTTTCTTTATCGCCCACGCCCAACAGGCGACCGTCCCTCGAAGCGCTCTCTACTCTGACTGACTCCCAGGTGCCAGCGCGCGCGCCGCAGCGTGCCGTAGACGGCGGTGCGACCGCGGGGAAGTAACGTGCATGTGTGTGTGTGTTGAGGTGCTGCGGGACGCGGCGTGCCCGGGGTGGTGGAGATGCGTGATGCTACGAGCGCCACGATGATCTGTGCACGGCACGCATGGGACTTTGGGTCAGCTGTACGACTGCGCCATCGGTTCCAGCCAGGACCGATCGACCTGGCATTGTTTTTTGCACAAGCACGTTTTTCTTTTCTTTTGCGGGCATTTGCACGAACACTTTGCAAGTTGGTAGAGTAGTATTTTGCTACTCTATCTGACTGCTGGGTTTCTGGATGATCTGTGCATGGTACGCACAAGATCAGTACCCATGTACCCTGGGCTGGGTTCCAATGCTGTTTTTTTTTTCTTTTCGTTCGCTATGCCACAAACCCCTCGCTAGTTTTTCTTTTGCTAGAGAATTTTTCAATCTATTTATCAAGCATGGCAGTACAAAAAACACAAGAGGAGGTCTATGGACCACCCAGCGATGACTACAAGCACTGGAGCGAGCCAAAGGCGCGCCGCCGTCATCGCCCCTTCACTATCGAAGCCGGCCAAACCTTATTGTAGTAGACAGTCGCGAAGTCGTCGTGCTAAGGCCCCAAAGGACCATCATACTAGAGCAGCAACCATCGCCGATGAAGAGAGTTGAAGATCGGGAAGATCAAACCTGGAACCACACAAACGAAGACGAACAAAACTGGATCCAAATAGATCCACCGAAGACCAGCACCAACCGAATCCCATGAGATCCGACGGAGACACACCTCCACACATCCTCCGACAACGCTATTCGCACCATCGGGACGGGGATAGGGCGTGGGAGACATTATTGCTAACGAGGGACATCGTCGCCGCCACACAACCCCAACCAAGGCATTCAACCTAGCAAAAACGAGAACGGGGTCCCTCCCGCCGACGGGGAGCCGAGATCCGCCGCGCCTCCACAGGCCAAAGGTCATTGGAGGCGGGGCGGATTCGCGGCGGTGCCGACGGGAGGAGGAAGGAGACTTTTCTTGGGAAGGAGGAAAGCAGTCAGGGGTTTAATCCCCCTTGCTAGTTTTTTGGGAAAAAGCTTCCCTCCGGCCGGCGGAAAACTCCAACGCGTCATCCGCCTCCGCTGAACAACACATGTCCCCATGGTCCATCCGCATCTCTCTTCCTAACCTTATCTCTGCTACAACCTCTTCCCTCCACTCATTTCTTTCCTTTATTAATTTGCAACCGCTGGCATCAGTCGTCTTCTATAAAGCACGAATGGTGTTTGCTAGCAATGATGGACTTCCCAAGTCCAGCCATCGGCCATGATAACGGCAGTGAGCGACGTGCCTGGAGACTTGAAGTTGCGAGCGGCACCACCACGCGCACCACAACCGCGACTGGCGAGGAGTCTGAAACACAGGCGGCTGCCATCTGACACCAACGGCCATGGCGCCACCACCTCAAGCTCCTCCTGCCGCTGAAACCTTCTCCGTCATGTCAAGGTCTTTATTTGCAAAAAAAAAAAAGTTCTGCAACATGATCCTAATTGCAAAAAAAATCTCGAACACAACCCATGTTGCAAAACGATTCTACCGATCTCTACATATTCCGCAACAAGACCTTTCTTGCAAAAAAAAAATCTGCAACAAGATCGCTGTTGCAAAAAATAAAAAAGCACATTGCCAAAATTTCTGCAACAAGACCATTGTTGCGAAAATTCCCGCAACAAGACCTTTGTTGGAAAAATTCCTCCAACAAGACTTTTGTTGCAAAAAATAAAAACGTATAGGCTCGGCTGATTGCAACAAGCTTGCTGTTGCAGAGGGTCTTCTGCAACACTAATCTTATTGTAAAGAAGTGGCTACTTACGCGGGTATATCAAACGACCATTAATGTGTGGATCGAATGGTTAGCGAGGCGGCGAATATTTTCTTATTATCCGCCGGCCGATGCGTAGCGTCGCCCTAGTTTTTTTTACGGTTAAACAGATTTATGCAATTCAAAACAATCGCACAGTTCTTTTTTTTCCTTTTTATTATTGAGCTGAAAACATTGTACAGCTCTTGACCGCAGCCGACTGCCGCGCTCAACCGAGCCAATCATCCGGCAAATGCCCATGCCACCAATCACACGCGCGCGCCCCACTCCCTGCTCACCCCACCATCCGATCCGCCACGCACCGTACGGCGCCCAACGCGGCCAGCTCCCCGGCACCACCCGCGAAGCTCCCCGCTCTGCTGCCAGAACGGCCAATAAATAGGACGACGCACACGCCCGCATCGCCACCACCACGCGCACGCGCACACGCACACGGCCACCATTAATCTTCCAGCCAGCATCCTCCGAGCTAGACGGGATCGTCATGGCCGCGGCGGGCAAGGCCAAGGAGGCGGACGCGGCGCGGTGCAGGAGGCACCCGAGCCACCGGCACGCGGCGGGCGTGTGCCCCTTCTGCCTCAGCGACCGCCTCTCGCGCCTCTCCGCCGCCGCAGGAGCCGCCGACGCCGCCTCCGAACCGTCGTCGGCGTCCTCGTCCGGGGCGGCGAGCGTCGCGTCGGCCCAGACGGCGCCGCCCTGCCGCGAGGCGCGCCGGGCGAGGCTGGGCATGCTGATGCGGCAGGAGGACCCGGAGGCGGCCGCGGGCACTCGTCACGGCAAGCAGGATGCGGCGGGGGCAGACTACGAGGAGAAGAAGAAGCCGGCGAAGAGGGGCAACTTCTGGACTCGGCTGCATCAGGCGAGCTGGTACAGGAGGGACGGCTGCTCGATGGCGTCCGTGAAGAAGAGCGCCGCCGCGCCGCCGCACAAGCGGGCGGCGTCGCTGTTCTGAAGCGCCGGCGAGCAGGAGGCCGCGCGGTCAATCAGTTGAGCGACATTGGTTCGGTTGGTTGGTTGGTTGGTTTCTGGGTCGTGCCTGCGCTGATCCAAAGCGGAGCCTACGTGGATGGATGGATCACCTGCTCGTCTAATCCGGCGTCTTTCTCGCTGTTTCGTTCGGGTTTGTGGCCTGTTGGGTTTGGTGCGCGGTTGTTGGAAGAGTACTAGTCTTGGTGGATGGAATGAAGGACAGCCTAATGGCTTGTCCATTTTTGTACAGTACAGATCATCGATCTCCAATGAAAGAGCTTGCGTTCGACTCGATCGCGTTGTTCGTTTGTTTGTTTCCCCGTCACGATCGAACTGGTGGATGTTTCTTGTCGTGATGGTGAGATTCACTAGCTCCGTAGGTCGCAGCTACAGGCTACAGCTGAGTCTGTCAATGTTGTACTAGTTTTGTTGGAATAAGCGTGTTGGTTTTGCTTCAGAGGCAGGCAAATAAGAAGCAAAAACGACGAACACCTTTTCGCAAAAAAACAAAAAAAGAGAAAACATGAGCACCTTGTAGAGCCCCGAAACATCAAAACTGTTTGCATCTGCCAACTGACCTCTTTTCTTGAACACCAGGGACGATCGCCATTTTCGAGACCATCACATAACTGGTTCAAGTTTGATGTTTACACCCTTCGCCAGTTGAGGCAATCTGTGACCTATACACATTCTATTTCTACCCCTTCGTTTTCTGTTCGGAAATCCTGTACCGTACCTAGGTTTTTCTATACCTTCTGTACCATTTCCGAGGAGTATACATTCTGTACCTCCCTTTCTGCATCTACATTCTCTACGACCCGAGCTTTCATACTCTTAACTTTGAACATGTCTCAGCTCCGAAAAAAAAAGGAAAAAGTTGGACATGTCAAACCACCTCATCGATCATCGAATCGCTCGATCCATTTCGAGGGCGCTGTCATCGTCGTCAAGGTACTCCACATCCGCCCGTGGGTTGCTCGAGTGACGTTTCAACCCCCGGAAGATCTCGTCCAGCGAGTCCGAAGTCGACGAGCTCGTGCGCGACAGGCTCGAAGGAAGCAGCCTCTTGGAGCTCATGCTCGATTTGAAGCTCCGAAACCCCGCCTTCATCGAGGCCCATCTCGACGCGGTTCCGGCCGATGGATCCGGTACCACGCTAGCAGGAGATGGGTTTTCAGAGTCCCCTGCTTCGAGCAAAGCAGAGGTGGGACGGGTTTCCTCTTTCACTTGCTTAACTGACTGTTGGCTGCTGTGCTGCTCTGTAATGGAGGAGTACTTGTGCTGGGCTCCTCCTTCCCTTTTGGGAGAATGTGGAGCTGCTTTCATAACCACCACCTTTTCTGCACCCTGTGGAGAAACAGATGGAAGAATGACACAAGAGTGAGGTCTCCAGGCACCGTAATCATGGTGGACAAGCAGACGCTTAGAGAAAAAAATTCGCACCTGTAGCACGGTTCCAGACTCGACGTCTTCGCTGACGGAACTGAAGTTTCTTGCCAATGGAGTGACCTTCTCGCCGAGTTTGCGTGCTTGTTCAATCCAAGATCTTTCTGCAGACGAAACAAAGCATATTCAGGCAACACCATCAGATAGGAAAAGCTAAGCTAGTGACTGAGCAGCAACAGGCTTGACTGCGAAAATTGATTGATTAAAGATTCGATTAGTCAAACGAGAAACATCAGATTATTTATGTTGCTCCCCTTCTCGAAAAAAAATATATGTGTTGGTATCAATTCAGTTAAAAAATTATTTGCAGAACAATATCGTGCTGAAATCGCATAAGATCTAGCGGTATGAAAAAAAAAACAAGCATGTGTGGACTGTGGAATGAAAGAAAAGATACCCGTCAACATACATGAGCGACTTACCTTTCTGCAGAATCATCACTCCAGATGGATCAAATCCGTTTGTATCCTCTTCTTCCTCGGTCCAGAATTTGAACCTTTTCCAGCTTCCAAATATTTCAAACAGATATCCAAAGAAATTGCCCGCGACCAGTATAGTGTAAACAACCATAATGAGTGGATATATTCTGTTGAAGTTTCTCCCAAAAAAAGGAACTGCATCATCAATGCTCCCCATCCTCTACATAATAGCACAAGAGATTATTAATCCAGCAGTTAACTAGGGCTTATGTAGCAGGTAAACAGTAAGCTTGTAGAATAGGAAGCAACACAACTTTTCCATCAAATATGAACCAACACTGTGTTATCACCTAGACACAAGAATATCAGGACTACTTGCTGCATTTACTAAGGTAAACAGTAGACAATCCTCTTTTTCCTTCCCATGAGCAAATTGTGTAGTAGAATGAAAGCTAATGGAACTATCGGAGTACTGTTGAATGGAAAGTCTGGGTACGATTTGCGCTATAGCAGGTGGTTTTTTTTTGTGCTACTCATCTGTACTGAGCTCAGATTTGTGCCATAGGTGGAATTTGTCAGAAACAGCTGCATGTCCCTGTAACTTTCTTGGTTAGAATTTCCTTTTTCTCCAACAAAATGGAAAACAATAGAAGACTATCGCTGCTTTTGTATTCCCTACATATCGACAAAACCTATTCATGAGGAGGATTGCTTAAAATCTACAAATTCGAATTATAGCTATTACAAAAGAGTGGTAAAAGGAATGCAGCAAAGGAACATATCAAAAACTATTACCTTCTCAAAAGTAGTTCTAACATCACCACCAAGATGAACGAGATTCAGAAAGTTGTAAGAAATAGCAGGTGCGTATCTTGCAACCATTCTGAAAAAACACATTTGATGCAAAACTTAGGACAGTGTGCAAAAAAGGTTGGATTGATGCCCTTGAAACATCAAATAGTAGGAAACTGGAAGACTTACGAGCAGATCATAAGCAGGCTGACAGAGCTAGTTTGTCCTGGAGTCAGTGAATAGACCACCATCATCCCTATCCTAAAGAGCGGATAATATGTGCAAATGCACATGTACATCAATGGAGCAAATGCAACAACCTGTTAAGTGGTATTAGCAGGCAAAGCGTTAAAATTAGTATTTCAAAGGTCATTTCTTTCATGATGAATGTACAAGCAAGTAAAGGTATATGCATGTGACTATACAGTCTTGCAAAAGAAGTATGTTTACACCACAGACTTTTTAAATGTGGTCATTGCGTGTTTTTTCTTCCAAATTAATGGCAAGCGCACCTTCTACAAAATTGATTTTTTTCTGTATATCTCTACTCCTATAAAAGACTCAGTTGGTGATGATGGTGTGTCTGCCATCCGTCATTTCTGACCATTAGATCTGCATCTAACGGTTGTGAGGTAAGTTGTGGCATTTTTGCAACAATAGCCCACTTCTCTGCTCCAATTTGCAGAAAACCCCTTATTATCTTGAAAGCAACTACATCCCTCCCTCACCTCATCAAAACAGCCTGAGAAATATATTTTGAGTGAAACATAATATATTTTTAGTGGTATATGTATATCAAAACAAGAGTGTTTTCTTTCAAGCTTGTGAACAAGTACTATTCTACTTTGGATCCGTTGCAACGCAAGGGCACATTGCTAGTGTACAGCTATAAGAATAGAAATAAAGTGGTGATTAACTTCCCATAAGTTGGCTGCAAGCTGGAGGAAATATTTGAGATTCTACTTCAAACACAACAAGGCAATGCTACACAATTAAATTAATTAATTTCTTACCTGGACTAAAATTTCTTGCTTTCCTGCAGCATTTATAAGAACAGAAAAAAGTGACAAATGGACACCAGTTGGCAGCAAAGTGGCCTCAGCCAACAATATGGCAGCTGAGATGCAACCAAGGAGAACAGAAAGAACTTTCAGGAGTCGGTTTAACAGTATACATCGCCAAATGAACTCTGAAAATGTGAAGGTGTTCGCAAGTCAGTTCCATGAATTTTGGACAGGCCAGGGAGATTAACATAAAAGTGTTGGTGTGTAGAAAAGCGCTGTAAAAGATCCATTGGTATTGGGCCTATGATAACTTGTGTGAGCGGTTCAAGCTTTATTATGCGGAATTTACATGCTATGGGGATTTTCTCGGTGCAATCTGTGTATGCGGCTCTAGTCAATTCCCACTTTCACTTCCATCGCAAACAAATTTGAAAATTTGAACTCCCTCTGAAAATTTAAATATTCTTGTGGTACTTGAGTAGGGTAGTCATAATAATAAACAGTAACTTGGCTAAAAACAATTGGATTGATGGTAATTTATTTTACCAGGAGGAAGATTATATTCAACACCTCTTCTTTGATTTCCCTTCAGCTTGTTGCATGGCTTTTAACATTGCTCCAACTCGTACTGTAGTTCATATTTTTGAGGATTGGCTAAGAGGACAAAGTGGGGTCTAGTCTCCTATTTTGCTCAACAAAGAAATGATCTAATCCTGTGAAGGTTGGAGATTGCTAATGGAGCTCGGGCGCCATAGAGCCCGAATTTTGAAAATTTCAAAAATTAACATTTTATGTTTCAAAAAATATGAAAAACTTACACATGTATATAGATATGTATACTACATGTTTGCAAAGTTTCATGATGAAATATGTTTTCATGTGAGCAGCACAAAAATGAGACTTAAAAATTGTTTTTGATTTTTGCAAAATTTCAAACTCCATGGGACTTGGGAGCCAAAAATCCTCGCTCGTGTAAGGCATTTTCAATTGGCACACTGGTAAAGAGATATGACAAGATATTCCAAATCTGGACTGTAGGAACATACCTATATGGTCAAGGAAGGATCCTAGTGTGCCTGATCGACTTTCCCTTAAATCTGATACATATTTCCTGTAAGAACAAACAGAAAGGAAGTCATCAGTGCTTCGAACTGATGTCCCAAAGATTTGGTATGAAGATAGCTGATAACCAGCTTGCAATGCATGCTGATTGTTGTGGTGAGGGTAATATTAACAAGTAGAGTTTAGTACTCCCTCCGTCCCATAATATAAGACGTTTTTGCTTGCAAAAACGTCTTATATTATGGGACGGAGTAGTAACATTTTAAGAATGTCTACAAAATGACACACAATTGGGTGCGTGTTCGAGGAAAAAAAGTATCTGTTTATTATGTTTACTATTTTCTCCTACATGATAACAAAGCCAACCAAACTTGATTCATAAATATGCAACAGTGCCATATCCACTATCATCTTCAATGGACCAAGTAATCGCTTCAACTGACTATTTAGCGGCGGTATAAATACTACAACATATCTCCCCAACATTGGTTACCACGGTATATGGTTGAACAGAGCAAAACATACATCAAAAACTTTCAAAGATTTCTCGGAAGTTGTATCAAGACATTAACTATCAATTTTATGCACAAACTGACAGTCTGACACAACCATTTATCTGTAAAGTAAGAAGTCAATACGCACCATCCGTCTGCATCATGTTGCTCATAATTTGTCACTGTGTCTTCCAGTTCAAGGGCTTCCATGACAGAAGTCGTATATTTGCTGTAAACAGTCAAGTATGGTTAAATAGTTACAATTAAAAGCAGCAAAAATATGGTCTGGGATTATACAGAAAATGAGTGCAACAAAATTGTACAGGGGTGTGAATTTTATTTTCGAACTTTATTGCAGGAATTTAATCATAAATGCACACTAAAAGATACTAAGATGTGCTAGTTTAGCATATTGTACCTTTTACACCTACAGTACTCCTCATGAGCTATCCTAAGTCGACGTCGAAGTGCAGCCATAGTTTTCTCGTCAGTATCATAATCCATATCATTTTCTGCTAGTTTGTTTCCACCAGAAAGCTTGAACAGTGGGTCATCTCTCAGCTGAAGAAATAGATTTGAGCTTGTGAGTTATTATGAATAATTAAAATATGTAAATATCAATTTATAGCGGTACCTGGGCATCCATACCATTTGAGCCAGCATATTATCAATAATATCCATAAAAGGCCTTAGTGGGTCACGCTTGGACATTTGCTTCGATGTGGCTTGAACAACCTTAGACAAGGAAAGGAACATGCCTTAAGAAGAATGCAATAATCATGAGATGACAGCTTAAGAACCCAGAGAAGTACATACAGTGATTGTGTTGCAATATTCTTGGCGAGCATTATCAAGTTTTACAGTCATCTTTGCAACCATGTGAGAGAGAATTTTTTGACGGCGAGTCCAATCAGCATTTCTCCATATATCCTTTGGAATTTCGCTCAAGCCAAAACCAAGAAGAAAGGCACCTGTCACTAGTCCAAAGGTATTTGAGCATGCCATAGCAAAGCCCAAGATAGCACCACCCCTGCAAACAATAGCATTCTTTCAGTGAAGGAAAAGTTGAACCTATTCTCCGATGATCACAAATTGGACTGAAGACATGAAAACAATTGGTGAGAAGAATTTAAATAGTTCAAACTGGATAAAGTTCATACTGAAGAAGTTATAATACAGTTCCTATTTGTTCCACTAGAGCAGACCCAAACAGATCAAATCAAAACTCTCACATATGTCTGAACTACACGCAGATATTAGATGGGTCGTACAATATGTAAGCTCAGTTGAGACTCGAAACATGAGTACATACCAATCATGATGCATGATTATAATCAGAACTATTCCAAAAAAGCCGATAGATCCCACAATTTCATAATAGAGCAAGTTCGCTCGGATACTGGTTTTCAGCCTTTCTTTAACTGTGAAATCTCCAGCATCCTCATAGCCTTTAATGGTAGGAATGATAGCCCTGTTCAGATGAACATAATTTGACATGAGAATAGTGTCGTATTTAGAAAAACAACATAACTACTGGAAAGAGAGTTCTGCAAGAATAAGTGGTTCCACCCGAAAAATCATTGTGCGATTAGGCAGATGAGGTAAGTACTAAGTAGCTATAACAGGAATCTCGCAAATTAAGGAAAAAAAGTAACATCAGCAAATAGAATGACAGGATTTTGTCATGTTGCCTACAATATACTCCAATAAGACCAGCTCCAAAAGAATTTAAGGGATGCCCAACAGTCAATATAATATGCAGTCATGTTCAGATAAGGATGTAATATAGTTAAGTTGACCGAAATGTTTGGTCAAATCATTAATCTACACAAACCAACGAAGAAGCGTGCGCTCAAGAAGGCTAAGCATATGTGCCATTGACCGATTCGGCAATTGAAAACCAAGGCAGCAGTTTCAGACCTTACATGTCATGAAAAAGACATTTCAAGTTTTTACCACATCATTTTCTCGAAAAAGTTTTCACCTCATCATTAGCCAGTTAGCGCACAAATCAACACAAGTTATTGTGATCAGTAGCATACCATGCTAGGACAAACGAGCTCCAATAAGACCAGCTCCAAAAGAATCCGACGTCACCCTTTTGGTTGCCGGTAATTGTCTGCAGTTCAGGTAATGGAATAGGAGGTCAGAACACAGAACAATAGTGCAATAGAAGAGTCTACATCAGTAGCCATGTATGAGTACAATGTAACAACAGTACAGCACTTTGCCTGCCTTCACATTACAATTCTATCAAGAATAAATCCGTACCCGTTCTAGAAAAAATGTACATATATACCAACTGCAACGACGATTTTTTGGGGGGTAAATATCTGAAGTTGCAGGAACAGGCAAACTCCTTAACCCACAGCGTTACTGATGTGAAACGCCATTTCACGCTTGCAAGTTTCAGCACAAGCATCACAAACACGCCGATGAACTGCGAAACCCCGCATTCTCACTTTTAAGCCAACACGCCATGAATGGATTCACGCACGCTGGTATGCGGCTCACCAAAATCTCTGTTCTACAGCACACTACAGTCCCCGATTCCGTGCCACTTCCCAGACTGGCAGTTGATGATGCCGAATCCGCACGCACAGGCAGGAACAACCTAGTTTCTCGATTCGCCGGAATGACAATTACCAACTACAGTAGTAATCGCACAGCGACACCGAGCGAGGAGCAGCAAGCAAGCAAAACGAGATAGAAGAGGCGATGCCGGGATCGCACCGTGTAGATGTCGGTGGGTACGAGGATGACGAAGGAGAGGGAGCAGAGCCAGGCGTAGCCGACGGTGGCGAGGACGTGGAGCGGCACGGCGGGGCCGGCGAAGTAGCGCAGCGTGGCCGCCACCATCCCCACCGTCAGAGGCATCGCTATCAGGTAGAAGACCCACATCTCTCCGCCCCGCTCCTCTCACCGGCCGCCGCCTCGTCTCGTGTCGCGTGCCTGCGTCGACGGGCGCAGAGCGGAGAGGCCGAGTTGGTGCGGCGTGGCGGGGAATGAAAAGGGAGGAGGCCACCGGTTAAAAAGCGTGAGCGCGGAGGCAGCTCGGGAGGAGTTGGTGGGGCCGGACCGGTTCAGCGGCTTACGTGGCCCGGAGTGGGCCCGTTTCCCCGGCCCGCTGAGGTAAGCACGCTGCACACTCACGCGCGCACGCAGCCCTTTCCTTTTGGACTTGGACCGCTTCCCAGTCTCCTCCTCCTCCCTCCACCCGGGCTGCGTCCAAAAGAAAGCTACTGACGAGCAAAATGTCTTGGCCGAATCAACCTTGCAGGAAAAACATACTACTGACGCAGTCATCGTAATAAGTACTCTACGTACGGTCGTTTTCGGGTAATTTGGCAGAGCAATTAACAAGTGTTTTTGCTAACACAGACCGCGTCAAGAAGAGCTTGGTGGTTGTCGTTGCTCGCTGCAGGATGGATGCACGCATCATCATTCATTCATCGCCCCGGCGTAAGTTGACAATCCAAACGCATGCTCGGCTAGTAGGCTGCAGACTGAATCAACATGTATACACAGATATACTACTGTCTATCTCAAAAAAAAAAAGATATACTACTGTCAAGTTGGTTGGTTTCACCTACCTGTTATTAGCAAGAAAAAATAAGAGATGACTCTGGATCGTCTGGTCTTGAGTCTTGAGGGCAAAACTGCAACCATCAGTCACTCGTAGGCATCGTTTGGCGCTATGGTCAGGTGTTGGTCATTCAGACTAGTAAAGGTACCCCTAGCTAAACACGCTTGTCCATAGTTTTTTAGGCGACTCTGGTCCATGGTTTGTAGCATGCATGGAAACACTAAGCGGATCTTAACATATGAAGGTTTGCCATGGTTTTGGCCAATCTCCCTTGTTTTGGTATTCCGTTGCAACTTTGTGGATGTTTCTTAAAAGGAAACCGATTAGGAGGCTTGTTGTTAGTGGATCTTGTGACAAGATTGAAGGTTAAGAGTGAGCGGAGATTAGTCTGTTTAGTTACAACTCACTTAGAACACCAATTAGTAGATTTTGTGACAAGAGTGGCGGTTGAGAGTGAGCATGATGAGGGTTGGGGTTGGTATGTTCAATTAATGCTATCTGAGCTGAATAATTTTTCTACTTTAGAAAATGTGGCAAATTGCATTTCATAAGAGATGACTTTGCAGCAAATTTCATGAGCAAGCGGTTCATATTTTTTTCCATCAAGTTGTATAAGTTTTTGGTTAAGATAGAAGGGTCAATGTTAGCAGACATTTTTTTTGTTAGGATAGAAGGGTAAATATATTGGTCGGTTGCTTCAAGAGTTAATAACGAACACGGTAGCTTATTGGTTGCATCTTGCATGCCTAACAATGGATATCATATTTTTTTTATTTCATGGTAATGCACGACATTCAACAGTATGTTACAACGTGACAATGACTCGGGAGATACCAGACTTGCCTTCTTGGCTCGAGGGGTGTCACACGCATGCCTCCTCCTCCTTGATGACCATGGTGGATCAACACAAACACTGAGGGGGTGGGGTGCTAGAGGATAGGGGCGGAGAGTGGGGTGGTTGGTGGGGGACCCTCCTTGATGCTTCATGGGGAGGTACGGTGTGAAGGAGAGAGGGCTCCATAGCGATGGTGAGGTGGGCGCCATCCCGTTTTAAAGGAGAGGGCTCCAACGAGAAAAGTTTGATGGAAAACCGAGAAGGAAGAGGGGGGTCTAGCAAGAAAAGGGAACGATGGGTCGTTGGGTGGGTTTTTTGTGTTGGGACCATGTGTTGGAGACAACATGACGGATAGTCCAAACAACCACATTTCTCACCCACACACCAGCTAGATTTGGGGGAGACCGGACTGTCTAGACAAATGAATTTTGGGAAGCCCATTGAGCATTTGTTTGATGTTTGAACACGGCCAAACATATGAGAAAGAAATGTAGCCCGTAGCAACGCACATGCATTCTACTATTATATGAAGGTTTCACTAGTGCAGAACCGGGCTATAGCCCTAGTTCGTAAGGGCCTTTAGTGCCGGTTCTGTAACCGGCACTAGAGGGTGGGGACTAAAGCCCCCCCCCCCTTTTAGTACCGGTTTGGCTCGAACCGCAGCTAAAGGGCCACCATGTGGCACGAGCCAAGGCACCAACCGGTACTAAAAAGTTTGGGGGGTTTTGGTTTTATTATTTATTTTTCCTTTAATTTTGTGTTTTCCATTTAATTATTTTTCGTTTGCTGGTATTTTACGATACTACATATTGTACATGTTATGCATATATATAAATTGTGAATATATATATCATCGAATGTCTCACAACCACACCATTATTCACACA